>NW_017670308.1:72313-169810 GCF_001879085.1 Nicotiana attenuata
GACAGATTGTATTGAAATTGAAATTGAAAATTGAGAGAATTAAGAGTTAGTGTACTATCTAACTATTAGTACTAGAATAAAATCTGTTCTATAAAAGGCATTTTATTTATCCCCAATAATGAACTTGCTAGTGTAAAACCATACTGCTAAATCCTTTTAAGTTAGTCGAAGTGGTTAAAGATGCAAAACATTACAGATTTATTTACACATGATATATACATTAACTTAACAGTGTAAAACATGCATGTGCTTTTTAAACACGTTACGTGCACGAAACAATATATTCAGTATAATCGCATAAGCAAGAGTATGGAAAGGGTAGTGTGTATGCAAATTTTACTCCTACCTTGTGAAGGTAGAGAGGTTGTTCCCGATAGACCTTTGGCTCAAGAAAAGCATAAATACAACAGTTATAACAAGGAAATACGGAAAGAGAAATAGTAACAACAGCAAAAAAAAAAAAAAAATATAACCGAAGCAATAGAAATAACAAATAGTAATATAAACCTAAAATTAGAAAACAGAAAAATAACATTAGTACCACATATTTATTACGTAGTTATAATAATAAGTATGTATTTTCATTTTAATTATTAACCATAAAATTTAAATTAATTGAATTGATTTAAATATTGAGCGACAAGTTGTTATTTGCTGATAATTCATCAGGACATAAACATGCTTCAACTTTCTAGGAACTTCCTACTCCTATATGGACAAATTATCCTTTTACTTGCACATGGTATATGGGCCATGAAAAATCTGAGACCTTCCAATTTATTTTGGTCTCTACTTTGATGTCATACATTTCATGTGCATGGCTCACAAATATTCACATGCAACTATATTCTAGGCGGAGCTAGAACCCAGCTATGGTTCAATCAAATCGAGTAATTTTTATTTAAATAATATATTTATATTAAGAGATTCGTTAAATATGTATCAAAATTCAAATTTAGAATTCAATTATTAACACTTGAAGCAATCGTTCTATAATTTAGAATCCATAAAGATAAAATTCTGATTCTGCCTCCGGCTGAACTGAGTTTATTTTAGACATCAAATTATAAGAAATAGCACTTGCAAGCTTGATTTATGTATCTATTTGCAGCCCAACAATATACCAAGATGTAAAGGAACTCATTAGTGATCTTACAATACTCCATTTTGTTTTAATTTATGTAATGTATTTTTACTCGATATAAAATTTAAAAATGAAAGAAAACTTTTGAAACTTATAGTCTGAAATCTGTATTTGCATTTATTTTATTCTTCTTTGAATATTAACCAGGAAATAATCTCACATAAACTGTAACAGACGAAGTAGCATAACTTCTAGTGTTTTAGGTGAGAATTTAAATCATTTAGATATTAGTCCAGGCAAAATACATAAGTTGCCACCGGAACTATGACCCAAATCCTTATTACACACTTTCTGGGAACGAAAATTACTTTACACACCCAACCTTTCTAAAGTGTATCTAAGACACACCACTTTTTTCTTAACCAGTTTTTCAGAATATGTGTAATATCACACACCAATCAAACAGTGACACGGGTCATTTAAAAAATAAAATAATTAAAATTACAATTATATCCCTCATCTTCCTCATCCATACTACCATGGATGTCTTCCTCCTCTGTCACCATCAAACACCATAGCGTCTTCCTCCACCTTTTACTTAAAATAAAGCCACCATTAACTAACAAAAATCACCAGAAAACACACCCAAAATTACTTTTCCTCTGAAATTGAATCAAAATTTTTGAGCCCAGATCCAACTCATTTTTCATTTCACTTCTGTAAAAGTTCGACCGCCGTTAACTGTCATTGCCACAAGTCAGCTATTTAAAAAATCATCCATTATAAAAGTAAAGAATGTGCAAAAGCTTGAGCTAAGCTTTAATGGTTGGAAAATATTTCGGAAAATTCTCACTTCCTGAAAATTCTACTTCGTCATGGGTAAAGCTCAAGTTAAGCTTCTCTGCAACAAGAAGAAATATGAGAAATCGTGGTATGTCTATTTGAGAAGAAGAAGATCGGGTGGTGGGACTCAAGGAGTAGCTATGGCAGAATTTAAAAAAGGAAGAAGATGACTCAATTTAAAATTTTAAAAAACTAAAAAAAAATTGACATCTGACAATAAATTCTTCTGTTCACGCGACTCATTTGTTGGGAAAAATACGCACTATCCACTTGGGCAAAGTAGTGTGTATTAGATACACTTTGAAAAGGTTCGGTGTGTAAAGTAATATTCGTTCCTAGAAAGTGTGTAACAGGGATTTGGGTCATAGTTCGGGGATAACTTATGTATTTTACCTATTAGTTCATGAAATGCATTTATTTTAAGTATTTCTTTTGTTAGCACTTATTTGCTGCACCAACATCGCTTGCTGCTGACAACTACCACCACAATCACGACCACTACCAATTACCACCTCTTACTTCCGTCGTTACCACCATCAATTACCTTCACCATCAGCCACTGTCACCAATCATCCTGACCTGCATCCCCAACTACCTTTACTACTAACTACTTCCATTGGCAACCTGCACTAGCAACCAGAGGGCGATGTAGTGTATTATCTATAGGTTCAACTGAGCCCATAACTTTCAATGCTGAGTAAAAGTTTATATATAAAAATTTATTAAAATTTCAAAAATAAAAAATATGAACCCATAACTTTAAAAATATAATATGTTCAATATTAAAAATATTAAAATTAAACTCATAGGATTTAAAATCCTGAATCCGCCTGCGCTAGCAACCATCACTGTCAAACACCCGTACTATTTCGCAACTAGCCTTCGCTGGCACTGAATAATCACTTTTGTTGCCAACCATTAACCACTGACCACCACCTCATGACCCACTAGCTGACACCAATGCTAGTATTTAGCACGTACTTTATCAAGTAAATATAATTTTTATAATACCATACAGTAATATTTTCTCTAGTATTTTTTGATATAGTATTTAATTATTATTTTGAAAATAATAATTTTTAAATAATGATGAGTTATACACCTTTTTGGATCCTTAGAAATTAAATAGTACTATGCAGCGATCATAGTGAGGTAAGATCCTAATTTTCTAATATGTATTTAAGTTTAGATATATTAATCTTGATATAAACCAACGAGACCTTAATTTAGGTTGGCAATGAACTTAACTTCTGTTGCATTTTTTATAACATTATCAGATCACCAAATAGATAGCTAAAGGAAGGTGTTCTTTTAAAGAAGGAGAATTTTAACATGAAAAATAAAACTTCTTATTACCTGCAGTTTGAGTAAAAGAATTGTATATTATCAGTATAATACTATTTTAAATTCTCTGAAAAATTCTTTGAGCTTTTAATTAGTAAATTAAAGTCATCACTCGAGAATATCAACATATAAATTGTTGAAAAAAAGAGATTGTACTTCCAATAATTCAAAGAGATATAGTTCACAGTATTTTGAGAGACATTCTTGTTTGACCAAAGAGTGTTAAATTTTTTGCTAAACTAATTAATGAAGAAAATAAAGGATAAATTTTAACCAAGGGTAATTAACTCCAGATCTAAGCACATTGAATATGAGAATAAGATATAATCAAGCTTATAAACTTTCAGGAATTATATGAGATATCAAATACAGATGATAGGCTTACATTTTTTACATATAATCCCGTGATGTAATGATAAAGGCGGAAAAGATGGAACACCATCGACAGTGATGACATCTGTCTTTGTTGATTCAATAATCACAACTACAGAGATTTGTGTTCACTATATAAATCTTTTCTTGGTTTTCTTCACCTCTTCTCTCTCTAGGAGAGGGAGCCTCCCGTTTTCTTGTCCTCTTGCCCCCTATATATATTATTAGTAGTCCCTTTTGTCCAACGATCCTTAGCCAGATGCCTTCAACCCTTAATTTTACTTTATGTCGCTCCCCCTAAGTATCACGACATTCACTTTGTCGTACAAGCTTTCTGATGGCTCGATCTCGGTAGTAGCCGAGATACTTGTCGTTATTATGCCCGGTGGGTACGACCACGGCTTAGTCGACCCCTTACCGTTCCTTTTAGCGCTAATCCACGTGTGGTCAGATTTTGACCCATACAGTTAGTCCATCAGCCCGTTGGGGTCGCCTCTTGGAAAGCTCAATAGGCGGACTCCGTTAATTCAAAAATTAGGAGAATCTCGCAACGAGGTAGCGACGTGACGCTTCGAGAATTGCATCGGACCGTTACGTCAGTTCAAAATTGGGTCGTCATGTCAGTTCAAAATTGGACCGTCACGTGAGTTCAGGATGTCATCAATATTCCCCATGCATCATTATGGCGCACCTTTTCTAGGTATTATATCATTTCCCGTGCCCTTTCCATTTTCTAACTGGCGGCTCTTGGTTTTCCCGCTCAGGACACTTATATCACTATAAATAGGGGGAGCCTCTCATTTGAATGTTACATTTTTCAATTGCTTGAGAAAGAACTTCACAAATCTTCTCCTCTCTCTTTAGTCTCTCATATTTCTGCTTCTGCTAGGATTCACTGTGACCATTGTCTTTTTCCTTCATCATCCTCGTATCTTTCAACCAAAGAAGAAGGATGGCTAGTGCTTCTTCCCACTCTGATAAAGTTGTAGGTGCTCCGGTGCCGGAAAATGACATATCCCTACTCGAAGAAGGAGTGGAAGTGGTGGAAGACGAGGGGTTCCCGATGGTGGATGAGGTGGTTCCCCGCCCGTGGAAGGCGAGGATTGATTTTAACAGCCCTACTGGAGATGAGCCGAATCCCACGATGGATGTTGCGGCGATCACGGCGTTCAAAGCCAAATGGGGGATCCCTGATTACATTGAATGGTACCGGCGGATAAGGACATAGTGCATTTACACCGCGGGGCTACTGCGCGTTTTACGGGTATCCCTTTGTCATCGGGTACACGCTTCTCCTTCCTTCCTTGGTGGTGGATTTCAGCCGCTTCTATGAGGTGTGCCTGGATCAACTCTCTCTGTATACGTACAAGCTCTTCCTCATGCTCATCAAGTACGCGGAGCTGGCCGGCCGAGGAATTTCTCTAGGGCACATGCTCCACATCGTCGCCTCCTATTTTCTTCGGGGTATGATGATTCATATACGTCATCGAGGAACCAAGAGTTTAGTGGTGAAGATGGACGATAAGGCTAATCGCCGCTTTTGGGAGAGCTTCTTCTACGTCCAAACAGAGCACGTCGTGTCGAACCCGGCGGGGTTTCCTGAGACGTGGAATTTCGCTCGTGAGTTTTCCTTTGTTTACTTTATGCAATTTTTCTTAAGACGGTCGTCGGTCGTCTCCCTTTAGCGACTTCAGTGAGGATTTGCTTTTGTTTTTGTAGCCGAGAGACAACCTCCCCCACTAGTTGTCGATATCCGCGAGTGGGTGAGCGTAATTCTCCCCCACACGATGGAGATTCGTGAATGGGCGCCTTTCCATGAGAAGTTTGGGCGCAAGCCTCTTACCAGTGAGTTGGCTCATGGTAGTCTTGCTTTGTTCTCTGCTCCGTAGTTTTTCTAACCTTGTCGTTATATGATCAAATCCCTTCTTATTGACAGGTCGGAGAGGAGTGAGAAGGACGAGGGCTCTTGCACTCGCATTTCGTCAACTGGCTCCCTCCGCCCGACCTGCACCAAGAGTTACTGCAGGCGAGGGTGTAGAGAGCCTGGTCGCTCATCGGACTGCGCCCGCGGCCGAGACCGTACGCTTGGAGGTTGCTCTTCAACCGGAGACTCCGGTCCCGCAGTCCGTTCAGCGGGCGAATCTTCTCGCATTGGTAGTAGAGAGGCCCCGTCGAAGAGGCGAAGGGTAGTGTTGGAAGGGGCTTCTTTAGCCGAAACGCTCTCGAGGGACGACCTTGTTTCGGCAGTACCCGAAACCGGCGGTGGTGCCAGCCTGGACGTAGAGGCGACGCCTGTTGCGAGCGTTCAAGAGGCTATTATGGCAAAGGGATGGAGTTCCGAGGCTGCCGTTGTTGTTCCGAGCATACCATCATCATCTCGGCAGAAGCGCACCTCTTGTTCGGCCAATGAGAGGGGGAAGGGCGTCATGGTTGAGGATTATGAGATTCGACTCCGACATTGACCCTGAGGACATGAGGATGTTCGAGAAGGGCTTTACCAGAACTAAGGTAAGGGCGGAATGCCCTTCCCGCATACTCGAAATTCCATCGGATTTCAACCTGTTACAGGACACGGTAGATTTGGTGCCACAGTTCGATCTTCTACGCTCCGCTGCTGAAAGCGGATCTCTTCAGGAGGTCAGTGATTCTGGGTTCTCCCGCGATGTGGCCGCGATGGCCTTAAGGGTGAGTTCCCTTTTGTTTTCTTCGTTTTGTGACCTTTGTCTTTACACTGACTCTTTCACTCCTCTCTTTTTTTTTAGACTTACATGATGGAGAGCGAGAGTGCTCGTAGGGCTGAGATGCGGGCTGAGATTTTTTTGAAAATGGCCGAGAAGTATCGGCGGTATCGCAACAGGTGTCGTGAGATGCACAAGCAGCTTAGAGCGGGCGCTAGTACCCAGTCCATCAGGGAGGAGTTGGAGAAAAGAGATGAGGAACTGATGCGGTCTATCCGCAGATGTAGTGAGCTTGAGGAGCTACTTCATGCCAAAGATGAGGAGCTTGAGGTGGGCAAATGGGTTGTCGCGGAGTGCGAGGACCTTCAGGCAAAGGTGCCATCTTTACGAGCTGAACTTGAGCAAAATGCTACTAGAGTCTATGCTCTGAGTGCAGAATGGACGAAGAAAGTGGCCGAGCTAGAAAAGAAAGTGGCCGAGATGAAGAGAGCCGAGGATGCTCGAGTGTCAGCTTTGGTGAGGGCGGCGATGCTAGAAGACACTATCCGTGTCCTCTAGTCTGAGCAGGAATCTGAGAGGGTGATGGCCACGCTGAGGGAGGCGCGGCTCGAGAAGCGTATTGGTGAAATTGACCGGGAAGCTTCGAGCCTGGGAGACCAGGTCGCAACTCTTGAGGCCGAGAAGGCGCAACTGTTGGCTCAGGCTGAATCTGCCTCTACCACTGTCCCCCACCGCTTGTATGAGTTATGGGTCCATGCCGAGGCCCAACGAGAAATATACAAGGGTTTGTGGGAGGTGGGGAGTGTTCCTGAGGCCGCCTTTGATGATGCTCGGTGAAGGCACGCGAGGCTCGTATTGCCTGCGGTTACGACCCTGCGACACCGGAGGCTGGTGAGGGCATTGAGATTGAGGATGGACTTCCTTCTGATGATGAGGATGCTGGGGAGAACGGTGGTGGAGATGACGCCGAGTGAAACGTGGTTGCATGTCACGACCCTGGTTCGCCCTCCATGAACCATCTGACGGCACCTAGTCTCTACGACTAGGTAAGCCTAAATTGCGGAAGAAAACCAAAATTCGCGGAAGTAAAACAATTTAAAACAAAAATAAAGGAATAAACAGCGTTTAAATGTGCCGCTCGGCATACGCCATATTTAATTCTCAAAATCAACATATAAATCCAAGACCCGGAAACCCATGAATCACAAGCTAAGAAGTACTACATAGCTCTAACTCCAGAATGTCTAACAAGAACTGAAATACAGAAGGCTAGCACTAAACAACAAGAATAGAAAGAGACTCCTCGATCTGCGGACGCGACAGATATACCTCAAAGTCGCTATAGAAGTCGTCTCGCCTCAGGGGTGGTAGGACTAAGTCGAAGTACCTGGATCTGCACATGAAAAACATGCGCAGGAAGGGCATGAGTACACCACAGCGTACTCAGTAAGTGCCAAGCCTAACCTCGGTTGGGTAGTAACGAGGAAGGTCAGGGCCCTACTGAGATTAAATAGAATATAAAAATTCAACAGTGTAGATAAGAACAGTATAATGAAGTGCAACAGTGAAAGTATCACAGGATATAAAGGTAACTACGACTAATACAGAGGCAAAAACAATCACAAGGATGATAACCGGGGATCTCTTGGTATCCCGAGGATCTCTTGGTATCCTCAATATATGCCAGGGATCTCTTGGTATCCCGAGGATCTCTTAGTATCCTCAATGTATGCCAGGGATCTATTGGTATCCCGAGGATCTCTTAGTATCCTCAATAGGTATGTGCCAGGGACCTCTCGGTATCCCGCACGTCAGCTCGATCATGAATAAGTACAGGGGGGTCTCCCGGGATGCCTTCCCGTAGCCCCAAAATAAAATGCACAACAATAGCAAAAAGAAATACTCAATTAAGCTCAACTTCGTACCAAGGCAAAATAGATAATTCTAACCTAGCATGCTTCACGTAATAAAAATAAGGCATTTAAGGCAAGTACAACAATTTAGTCAATTAGACATGCTTCTCTAAACTAACAGCAGGATAAATTTCCAAGTAGTGTAAGCAAGAAAAAGGAAGAACACAATTCAAGGCTATTTTTAATGAAAAACCGAATTTCCAACAATTAGCACAAGTACGCGCTCGTCACCTCACGCACAAGGCATTTCAATTATCACAATAACAATCCTAAGGGGAAATGTCCCCCCACAAGGTTAGACAAGCCACTTACCTCGAACCGGCTGAAATGTCAACCCGAAACCACGTTTTTGCCACAAGTATCCGACTCCAAATGCCCCAAATCTATTCAATTAAATTTCATAATGTAAATAACACTTCAAGTAACTGATTCTACAATTAAATTCTAAGCTAATACGCGAAATTAGGTAAAATGACCAAAACGCCCTCGGGCCCACGTCTCGGAATCGAGTGAAATTTATATTTTCGGAATCATCACACTATCACGAGTTCATACATACCAAGAACACTGAAATCGTAGCCCAAATGACCCCTCAAATTCTTATTTCAAGTCTCTTAAATCCCAAGCCCTAATTCTTCCATTTTAGGCCTAGCTTCCATGATTTACTAGGTAGATTTCACATTAGAAACGTGTTTTGAGACCAAGAATCTTACCTCCAAGTGATTCCCTTGAAATCCCTCTTTCAAATCGTCCCAAAAGCTCCCAAGCCGAGATAAAAATGGTGAAATAAACCTCAAAGTCGCGGAACCCCTTTTAAAAATAATGCCCAGCAGTTTCCGCATCTGCGGCCTTGGGACCGCTTCTACGGTCCCGCATTTGCGAACCAAAGGTCGCACCTGCGACCCATCACTTAACGCCCAGCTTCCGCATCTGCGGCTCCCCACCCGCAGGTGCGGTACCGCTTCTGCGGAAAAACATACAGCATCTGCGGTTCTTGATGACTCCCCCTATTTCCGCTTCTGCGGCTCTTCTTCTACACGTGCGGCATCGCACCTGCGGTCCCCAAACCGCAGGTGCGGAAATACCAGAAGCAGCAAAGTTCAGCAGCTGCAATATATCTCAAAACTCCCCGTCAACCATCCGAAATCATCCCGAGGCCCCCGGGACCTCAACCAAAGGCACCAACAAGTCTAATACCACTGTCCAAACTTGTACCAATCCTTAAAACACCTAAAACAACATCGAAACCTCAAATTAACCATGGATTCAAGCCTAAGAACTCCAAATTCTCAAAATACGCTTTCAATCAAAAAGTCTATCAAATCTCGTCTGAATGACCTGAAATTTTGCACACACGTCACATTCAACACTACGAAGCTATTCCAACTTTTGGAATTTCATTCCGACCCTCGGATCAAAATCTCACTATCGAACCGGAAACTTCAAAAGTCAAACTTCCGGCATTTCAAGCCTAAATTAGCTACGGACCTCCAAAACACAATCCGACCACGCCCCTAAACCCGAATCACCCAACGGAGCTAACAGAACCATTGGATTTTCATTCCGAGGCCGTCTTCACACTGTTCCGCCTACGGTCAACTTTCCAACACTTAAGCTCTCATTTAGGGACTAAGTGTCCCAAAACTCCCCGAAATTCAAAACCGACCATCCCGGCAATTCAAAATAGAAGAAATAAACTTGGGGAAAGCAGTTAATAGGGGATCGGGGCGTAAATTCTAAAAACGACCGGCCGGGTCGTTACATTGCAGCTTTGTACTTAGTTTTTTTTTTGTTCTTTTGTTGTTTATTTTCATCTTTTTCTTGAGGGTCCGTTTTTGGCCTTTTGTAAGCGTGGTTGTTGCGCACGTACATTTGAATAAAATAGTTGCTTCGCCTTTGTTTATGAATCTCTTGACTTTCTTTCTCCCCCCCCCCCAAATTTTTTTTGTTTTTTCTTTTTTGGGAAGAAAATCTTCGGATTTCTTTGTGATGAGTCCCTGATCTTTTAATTGAGAATTCGAATGAGCACGGATCTAGTTCGCTTGATCCGAGAGAGGTCGGATCTCGTTGTGTGAGTTCGGATGAAGTCACTTTGGATCTGCAAGTTCGGGCGAGGTTGACTTCTCAATTTCTAGCTTGGGCAGAATCAACCTTGATTTGTATATTCGAACAAGGTTGAATTCAGACTTGTCATCTTGGGCGAAGTAAGTTCTGACTTGTATATTCGAGAGAGGTCGAATTAAGACTTGCCAATTTGGGCGAAGTCAGTTTTGACTTGTATATTCGAGCGAGGTCGAATTCAGACTTGCCAATTTGGGCGAAGTCAGTTTTGACTTGTATATTCGAGCGAGGTTGAATTCAGACTTGCCAACTTGGGCGAAATCAGTTTTGACTTGTATATTCGAGCGAGGTCCCTTTCGCATGGTGAGTTTAGCGATGGCGGGGGGTGAGCTCATGTGAGGTCGAACTATGACCCGTTATGAGTTCAATGGGGTCGAACTTTGATTTGATTCGGGTGAGCGAATTTTCACTACTTAGAGATGGCCGACGGCCGTAAGGGTGTGAATTCGAGCAAGGTCAAAATCGTAACTCGTTATGAGTCCGAGCGAGGTCGAACTTCCCTTTCATTTGGCGATGGCCGATGGCCGTAAGGGTGTTAATTCGAGCGAGGTTGAATCATAACCGGTTTGGTGATGGCTGATGGCCGTAAGGGTGTTAATTCGAGCGAGGTCGAATCATAACTTGTTCGACGATGGGCGATGGCCGTAAGGGTGTTAATTCGAGCGAGGTCGAATCATAACCCGCTTGGCGATGGACGATGGCCGTAAAGGTATTAATTCGAGTGAGGTCGAATTGTAACCCGTTTGGCGATGGCTGATGGCCGTAAGGGTGTTAATTCGAGCGAGGTCGAATTTTATTCTGTTGTGAGTTCGAGCGAAGTGGAATTTCCCTTTTACTTGGCGATGGAGCAGGTTTTCCTGTTGCGTTACTTTTATTGGAGAACATCACTCATTGTTGTATTGTTTGTGCGCATCGGGATAAGTCCCAGCTTGTTTAATTTTGTTTTCACTGGAGAGTACTGCTCTTCGGGATGAGTCCCGGTTTGTTTAATTTTGTTTCGTTGGAGAGTACTGCGCGTCGGGATGAGTCCCGATTTGTTTAATTTTGTTTTCATTGGAGAACGCCATGCGTCGTTGTAGTGTGTGTGTGTGTGTCGGTGGAGTCCCGGTTTACCTAATCTTCTCTTTGCTCGACCTGGAGAGGTCGTGATCGGGACGAGCGACGAACTTATTGCTCGGGCTTCTGGGTACCCTGGGACTGAACGAAGTTCAGACGTGATTCGCAATATTTAGTCGGCTGAATTGGCGTAAGATTGTCATGGCGAATATACATGCAAGCTTTTCGAGTTCAACTTCTGCTTGCATCGGAGGGACTGTACGTTCCACGGGCCCGCCGCGTAGTCCTAGCTCATGGAGATTTTCATAATAATACCAGCTTGTTTTGAGACGTTTGTCTGTTATTTGTAGTACGATGTGGTGTGGAGGGTTTTGCTTGGTGGATTCGTTGGCGTTCGCTCCTTGTCGCGTACCTATGAGAATGCTCGTATTCCTTGTATTTGAATATAAAGAGAAAAACGACAAGTTAGATCCAAACAAAATTGTCTGTTACCTTGACTTGGTAAGTCGGCGAAGAGGGAGGGGCACTGTAAGGCGACCCGTTCTGTCCCGTACTCGAATGACGGTTTCAGATTTGGCAGCTCCATGTTTGGCTTCGTCGTTAATCGCGTCTAGGCTTCTCATGGGCTGAACATACCATGCCCGTTGGGATCTCGAGCTTGAGTCCCGGTTTGACCCGTTCGGTGTGCGCAGATAATAAGGGGAACGCGGTATACCCTGTACATAAATTACAATTGCACACGAATACAAAAATAAAGCAGGATAAGTCGATAGAATCACACAGTAGGCTATCGTCCCTTCCTAAGAGGTGGAGTATAGATCGGTATTTGTGGGCATGCTAAGTGCGTAGTGACCGCAATCCCACTTTGAGTACTCACACGACGATCTGAACCCGTCGCTACAGGTGAGGCGTGGGTTTTGCTTAGACATCAAACCTAATTTCGATTTCATGTAGAGATCTGACCCAGATTGGTTTGGTTATTTCAAAAGCTTATCTATCACTTTTTCGAGTTGGTGTTTATACTGAGATGGTGAGGCTATGACAGCCGTGGAGTGATACTTTGGCTAGTTTTAGATCTAGAAGAAATTAAAATTTTGGCTAAGAAATCCCCACAGACGGCGCCAAATTGTTTGACCAAAAAGTGTTAAACTTTTTGCTAAACTAATTAATGAAGAAAATAAAGGATAAATCTTAGCCAAAGGTAATTAACTCCAGATCTAAGCACATTGAATAAGAGAATAAGATATAATCAAGCTTATTAACTTTCTGGGATCGTATGAGATATCAAATACAGATGATAGGCTTACATTTTTTACATATTATCCCGTGATGTAATGATAAAGGCGGAAAAGATGGAACGACATCGATAGTGATGACATCTGTCTTTGTTGATTCAATAATCACGATCACAGAGATTTGTGTTCGCTATCTAAACCTTTTCTTGGTTTTCTTCACCTCTTCTCTCTCTAGGAGAGAGGGCCTCCCGTTTTCTTGTCTTCTTGCCCCCTATATATATTATCAGTATTCCCTTTTGTCCAACGGTTCTTAGCTATAATGCCTTCAACCCTTGATTGTACTTTACGTCGCTCCCCCTAAGTATTACGACATTTACATTGCCGTACAAGCTTTCTGATGGCTCGATTTCGGTAGTGGCCGAGATACTCGTCGTTATTACGCCTGGTGGGTATGACCACGGCTTAGTCGACCCCTTACCGATCCTTTTAGCGCTAATCCACGTGTGGTCAGATTTTGACCCATACAGTTCTCTGGTGATTAATATAGACGTTTTAGCTCTTCATGCTTAAGTCATCATTCGGAGAATATTTGACTTAAAAATTGTTGGAAAATGAGATTTGCTACTAATAATTCTAAAAATAAGAATTTCAAAGTGGAGGTAGATAAATTGACTTTCACAAGACAAAGACCTATCAAATGGAAAAATTAGAATTTTGAGCTTCAGAGGCCGCAAAGAACGACTACTTTAGAGGCTGCAAAGAACGACTAACACTAAAACTCGTGTACAGAGGCGGAGTCAAATTTTAAGTTTATTAGTTTAGGATTCTAATACTTTTAAGTTATTGGATTCTAAATTTATAATTTATATATATTAATAAAAATAATAAGACAAATACATAATTTAAATCAAAGTTACTGGGTTGGGCTGAACCCGTAGATAATATTGTGGCTCCGCCTCTGCTCATGTTACACAACACATGGAAAATAGTGGTATTTTATTAGCCAAAGATTAACATCAAGATATCTAATGTTTTGAAACATAACAAGAAAAAGACAACGTTAAGCAGCTTATATCATTGGAAGCTGCAATCTGTCACAACTAGTGCACCTTATTCCAAATACAATAACGGCATGAATTACTTTTTAAACTATAATTTTCCTGTAGTTTGAATGTAAAGGATGACTTTCACTTCTGAGTATTACTATAATTGGAAAGTGAAAAAGTAATAAAAAATATACTAGTAAAGGTCGAAAATTAAAGAGAAATTTTCATAAAGCACTATCTTTTAGTGGTAATTAGCTATCTATAGATACCATTTGCTATATTACGGATTGTAGAACGTTTTCTGTTGTTATAAGATGCATTAGATGTATTTAAGCTACTGTATTCATGAATACAAAAGCAAAAATAGGCGTGAATCAGGAAAGTCCATCTAATCAGTTGTTGTATCCGAGTGTATTCGACTGTATTCATGGCGTGAAACATGGGATTACAGCTGGACAGATTATTGTATTCGACTGTATTCGACTGTATTCATGGCGTGAAACATGGGATTACAGCTGGACAGATTATTGTATTCGACTGTATTCACGGTGTGAAATAGGGATTATACTGTTTTTAAACGGAAAGTGAATCAATTAACATAATAGACTCCTAATATAACTCAACAAACTCAATTATAACACACAAATTTTGTATTTCCAGTTATAAAAAAGATTCTCTACCGAAAAACACCCCAAAAACATAGCATTCTTCAGAGAAATTATATAATACATCTGAATACATAAATTATATTAATTACAAAAAAATATTTGAATACATTCTTGGAATATAGCGAGACAATGAATACAATGAAACACATAGAATACATCGGGATATATTGAAATACAATAAAAAAAATAATAAATACAATGAAATACATAGAAAACATCGAGATACATTGAAATACAATAAAAAAAACGACAATGAAATACATGGAAATACAGTGAGATACATTGAAATACATTAAAAAATATTAACAAAAAATTCAAGTTGCTCAGCCCCCAACTCCGTCGTCTTTGTTCAAGAACAACCCTAATATCGTCTCGTTGAAGCAGCATCAGTACCAGTAACTAATCCTTACAATTATTGGCTTTCGGAAGTATGTGTCGACCCTTGGTTTCGGAAGCATCGAATTACCTTTCTTTCTTGTACTGAGATGGAGTTTCAACACTTTTTCGTTCTTGCTATTCATCTCCTTCATCTTTCTTCACTTTTGATTATTAGAATGGAGGAAATCGAGCAGACTAGCCACTTCTCGGTTGGCAGCCACTTTTCGATTTCTCAGTTGGCAGCTTTTTAGATTTACCTTTCTTTCACTTTTGAGGGGATATTAGAAATTTGAGGGGAGAGAGAAAAATAATACAAAGCTTATTTTATGGCTTAATGGTAGGAGGTGACCATAAATAGGTATTTGGCTATAAAAGATCAAAAGGTAGCTATGGAATATAATTTTTTAAAAGGGTATTTATTTAAAATAAATAAGATATCAACCTTTGCTATATGAGGTAACTAATTCAAAATGAAACCTCATGTCTTTAGAATCGTAGATTTCACTAGTAGGACCAAGTACTTAACCTCAAACACAATTAAAACTTATATTATAATATTAAGTATGATTACGTTGGAATTCAATAATTTTTTCATTCGTCTCAATTTATGTGACACTTTTTGCTTCTTGAGAGTAAATTGGACTAATCTTCGAAGCTAAATTAGATTAAATTAACTAATATAATAAAATTAAAATTTAGATATTCAAAATGTTATATGAAAGGTGCTATAAGTTGCGGGGATTATAGCACGTGGCTAATAGCACGTGGCTACGAACCAAGGTGTAGGAGATTCGAATCCCTATTCGCCAACAACTGGCCACAAACCTTCCCTTTGGGATAAGAAAATCACGATCGAGATAGCAAACTAAAAGTTATGAAACTTGGGCGTTGGTCTTTCGTTAAAATGGAATGACTTTTTTTTTATTATTTATCGTGAATGGGGAGATATTACATATAGTATGCCCGACTTAATAGTATGTATATATGTATCACATAATTTGAATCTCAAGAAATGAAAAGTATCATATATAAATTAAAATAGAGAAAGTATTATTAAATCCTAGCTTGCAAAATCATAGCTAATGACACTTTAGCAGGAAATTAATGACCCTAACTAATTAGCAAATACATTCTCAGCAGCTAAGTATTTGTTACGACTGTCACTATCTCCTAATATAGTTAAAATATCATCGTATAGCCAGTTTTCACACTGGTCAATGAAAAATAGCCAGCGTTTATCAAGTCAATGAAAAATAGCCACTATTTTGCTGCAACAGGGACCGGTCCAGTACAATATACGGGAGTCCTGGTGCATTTGTGTACGAACTCCAGCATATTATGCTGGACCGGTATACTTTGCTAACTCCTGTAAAATTTGCGGGAGACTGGAGCACCAGTGCTCCAAACTCCAGTATATTATACTAGACAATTATACTTGCTGGAACTCCCGTAAAATTTGCGGGCGTATTTTTCCGGATTTTGAACGGTGTTTTCGCTCAGATTTAAAGTGGCTAAATTTCGATGACTTTTGAAACTTGGCTATTTTTCAACGACCAGTGGTAAATCTGGCTATTTTTGAATTTCAAAGCCATTTGATTCTAATCTCCAATTTCGTAAACCGTTCGTCGTTTGGATATTTCTACAATAAGTTATGAATGTTCTATTGAAGAGTGTTGTCCGATTAAAAAACTTGAAATCATAGAACCCAGATCGCTAAATATGAAGTACAACTGCGATCAACAAATCTAAAAGTCCAGAGAGGATAGAATTTCCCTACACCACGAAAAAAATCGCTAGTCATGATTTGGTAATTTTCTAGCCTCTATATATAAATATAAATGTCAAACTTAGACTAATTTCTTAAATTAGAAATAGCGGTGGTCGTCTAATAATTTATAAAAATCGACTAGAAAATACAAACAGTAAATTCGACCGGTCATTTGTGCAAATATCCCTCATTTCATTGGCTTTTCTTTGGGCTTTGAAGGCATAAGATCAGTTAGTTCCATTTGGCATAGTTTAGATTTGGGCTAGCTATTTTTGAATCACTATGAATGTAATATTTGACAAAATAATGCTTGTTTATGGTCAGTGAACATTTTTTTTTTTGGTTTCCCACTCGGTGTTCGGTACCCGCATTGAAGTCCGACTATATTCGGATACGCGCCGCGTAGGGCCCCTTTCGGTTGGATGCGCTCCCTACCATGGATTTTTCATACCCAGAGCTCGAACCCGAAACCTCTGGTTAAGGGAAGAGCAGTCTCATCCGCTGCACCACATCTCAGTGAACATTCATTTATATGCAACAACATTGAGTTTTTATTAGTTAAAATTAAGTTTTGATCCTCTAAGCTAGAACTATTTCACCAATTAAATCCTTAAAATATTCTCGGAATACCCATTATATTTTTTTGGGCAAAGATCAATTTTTAGCCTGTAACCGAACCTATTTATATTCAGGAGCCGCAAAAGTATATAAAATTTGTATATTTTTTTGCATATGATATACTTAAATTTGTGTGTGTGTGTGTGTGTGTGTGTGTGTATATCAAAAAAGTTTATTTTTCGGCTATTATTTTGAGAGCAACTATACAATGTCATTTTTCCTATTTTTTCTTTGAATTCTCATAATAGGATGGGTCCGGAGACGGATCCCGAATTTAAACCCTATGGGTTCAACTTTTAAGGTTTTTAGTATTGAACTTATTATATTTTTAAAGGCATGGGTTCATATATACTAATTTTATAATTTTAATAAATTTTTACTCTGCATCATAAATTTAGGGTTTAATTAAACCCGTCGTAGAACACAACATCCGCCCCTGGAAGGGTCAGTTTTCTTTAGTGTTTTTGGCTTAGACAAGACTTAAAATTTTAATTTTAAAAATATATAGCATTGAAATAAGTTGTAATTGAAATTTATGTATTGTGAATTCATAATATATGGATGTCCACCGATCAAATATAACACCCAATACTTTTCTTCATTATGTAGATAACTACCACTACTTCTTATTATTATAGTTGTAACTTTCACACCTCTATAACCTTCCCGTGATCTTCTCCCATGATCTCAATGGTTAATGCCACATTCATGACACACTTTGGCGTTCCTTAATATATCTTTATAAGTAGAGATATTGAGGATCGTGTTGTAAACACTTGAAAATTACTTGAAAGAAATAAGAAAGTTTTCTCTTCCTCTCTAAATCACTTGTCTATTTTCTTGTTTCATATTATTATTTTGAGCTTAATTTCTTAACAGTATTTCGATAAGTATATATTATGTATGTTTTAGGTATATATTATATTAAATAAACAAAGCTTTATTTATAGTTAAGACTTTTTTTTTTCTCAATATTTGTACAAATTATTAATAATGTTGCAGGAAAGAAAAGAAAAGAAAAAGAGAAGAAAGAAGAGCGTTTAGGCAGAGACATCAAAAAGGCCAAGGATGGCATTCCCAATCCAAGGAGGTCATCCTTAATTCTAAGGATGTCATCCGTGGAAAGAGGCAGCTGAAAGAAATTGATTCAAGAGCTAGGAAGTCATCCCCAATCCAAGAATGACATCCCTGAGAATTTTACGGGCATAATTTCCAATAAATAAGCATGACTTTTCAGTGAAAGGGGGAGAACCATTCTTGTGCAGAGAATACCAACTTTGATTAGCGTTGTTTTAATTTTAAAAGTTATTTCTTTTATTGTAGGAATAGTATTTTTTTTTAATCTTTTCTCCATAATCGAGTAATTTTCTTTGGTTGGGATACTAGAAAACTATAAAAGTGATATAATAATTATCTTAATGTTATTACCTTCTTATGTTGAGATTTTCTCTTTATCATCTTTATACACCAAGGTATTTGATATTGATTATATCTATTATTCGATATAAGATATAATTATATACACTTACCAAAATCTTTCTCTTGTTATTTTGTTTCTTATTCGGGAGAAGAGAAAGATTTAAACAAGTTTATTGATTTAGTAAAGGCTAATCGAAAGAGGTTTTTTTTTTCACTTGGTGCACTCAACTAAGATAATTCTTGTTTGAAGCCACTACTTCAATTGGTTAATTACACTAATCGAAAGAGGTGTTATTATTCAATTAGTGTTTAATGTCACTAACTGTCAATAAATTGATAACACTAAGCGCGAGCGGTACTATTTATATATTGTTGTTATGTGGAGTCATTGTCTTAGAAATAAGTGATCATTCTTTAAACAAGGTCTATGTTTAACTGTTAATCAATTAACTACATTAACCGAAAGAGGTGTTATTAATTGGATGCTTGTATGTGATTTGGTTGAATTAGAAATAAGCGATCATTTCATTAAAACAGAGAAATAAATAGTAAAATTTTGATTTATTATAATACTTTTATCTTGCTGCATCGCAATATCCCAACCCCTATTTTTTTATTATAAAATTGTAAATACTTATTGCTTTTATTTTACTACATTTTTAAGAACAAACCAATTTGATTCTCTCAAATAGTGACAAAGACAATACAAATCTGTAGCTTAGGTGGTTCCAATATCTGTAGAACGATATCTTAAACTTTACTATAATGTGACAAAGTTCAAGCAGAAAAATCATATACACCCAGAGCTCGTCAATTTAATAACTTTATTTATAAGCTTGGCTATTGCGTATGCACATCCTTATATCTCTCTCATAACTGACTCACTTCATTAAAAAATTACTAATTAGAGTAGTAAGAATACTGAGGATAGATTTGAAAATAAAACAATTTGTTTAGCTCAAAAATTATATTCGTATTTTATAAGCTTAAAAACAATCGAAAATATATAGGGGTAAATCGTAATCAAATATAATAAGCCCAAGAGATGATTATTGCTTCAAGAATGTTTGTAGATCTGTAAGTGCGTAATGAAATAGACTTAGCTTAAGAGGGAAGCAATGGTTGGAAAATCAAGAAAGAGATAAGAGAGAGAGATAGAGAGAGAAATTGTATTATCCGAGAATCCCTCTTTTTATTACAATGTGGAGGTCTCCTTTATATAGTAGGAGACCTCCCTCGAAATAATCAAAAAGGTACAAAAGTTGGTGGCTTCTACTCAGTAAAAAGGTCAGGCACTAAACGACGTCACTTCTTCTTCACCAACTTGGGCCGCGCCCTCACTCGGGTCGCCCTTATTATAAGGGACGTGCCCGTTTGGCGTGGGGGCGTTATGAGCCAAATTTAACCCTATACAGTTAGTCCCTCCGTTCGTTGGAGACGTACTCGATGATCGTCTTCAATGGACGGACATGCACGATTTGCTTTTTACGGAAATTTGGCCGCGCCCATAGGCTCCTCTTTCGAAGAGCGTGAGCGGGGATAATATTATTGGGCCGTTGACATGCGACCCCCTTTTTTAAGGTGACGTCACCAGTCACATGCGTCATCATTATTTTTGGTTCCCGAGACTGTTCAGAACATGACGTGACGTTTTGGCTTCCCGCTTCAGTTTCAGAATTGTGCCTCTTCGATTTCCGTGTGCCTCATTCCTATAAATAGAGGAGTGGTTCAAAGAGATTCATCTTTCGAACCTTCGGAGAGTTTCCCTTTGTTTCTTCATCTTTCTTTCTTACAAGAGTTGTATCGCTTTCAGAGAAATACCATTTCTGAGGATCGTATCTCTCATTACTAACACTTTATTCTTATAAATCGTATCATGGTGAAACGCCGTCAAGAAAGCAAAAGGACTAAGGACGACGCTTCTTCTAGGGTTCCGCCCCCTTCCGATGGTGAAGGGGAAGAAGTGGAGAAGACCTTTCCTTCAACGGTAAATAATGTTTTACCGAAGGACTTGAGTGTCCGGAAAGATTTCAATACGACATGCCTCTCTTATCCCTGGGAGCATAGCGAGTTGCTTCAGTCTCACCTGGACGCCATTAGAACTAGATACAACATTCCTGGCCATGTTGAAATGGCTCCGGCCGGGACGGACTATGCCAATGTGCATAGGCCCGGGTTCTGCACATTCTATGAGTACGCTCTTAGGATCGGATATAGCTTTCCGCTTAACCCCCTGGCGGAAGAGCTTTGCCGCTTCTATCATGTATGCCCGGCTCAGCTCACACCTTACGCCTTGAAGGTGTGTTGAATCCTTACCACGCTTGCGGGTGAGGCCGGGACCGTCGTTTCCGTTCACCACCTGCTGCAGATGTTCAGCCCCAGTTACATGAGGGGTACCATGCTTCAATTGAGGAGCCGTGGTAAGAAGAGCTTTGTGGTGAGGGCTGACGACAAAGCTAACCGCGAGTTCTGGCGTAAATTCTTTTACGNAATACGTTATTAGTTAGTTTAAAAATTAACTTATATATATATATATATATATATATATATATATATATATATTAAATTTAGAATTCAATATTAGCATTTGAAGTCGTCGTTCTAAAATTCAGAACATATAAAATTGAAATCTTGGCTCCACCTCTACTAAGGACAATATCTAAACCTTGAAATTAACAAAGTCCAAAACAAACAGAATTTAGCTCTAAGCCATGTGCTGTTAATTAAGTTGATTATAACTAAAATTCGACAATAAATAATTAAACTTCGACAATAAGAGTAAATTATTATGCAATAGATAACTTCATTTTCTGGCAAGTGTATTCCTTCCCAAAAATCTTAACACCGTTATTCTTTAATTCAACTATTGAAAAGAACTTCTCAATAAAATTAATGTATTGGTAAAAACACTACTAATAAAATAGAAATTAGCAAGGGACAAATTCTGTAGCTAAACAACAAAATCCCTCGCTAGCGACAAATTATCAATATTCTATTATCTACTAGCGATTTGACGATAGATTAATGAAGAAATAACTCTATCGGTAGCCAGAGAACCAAGAATTGAGCTGTGAACTTCTGGGTGAAATTTGATTGAGCATTGTAAGAAATGAAATCGAATTTTCCTCCATTAATGGCGTATCGTCGCCATTTTCATATTCATTTTTCGCCATTTTCATGTCATTTTCGAAAAACTCATCAAAATTGGAACCTACTCTTAAGGTTCCTATACTTGGATTTTGCTCGAAATAATTCTTTGATAAAGCTGGCAATATTGAAGTTGAACCTGTTGTGTCCTCAATAGAATCCTCCTTGTCCATTTCCATTATTGTACTCGAACTGTTTTTGTTGTAAATCCGACATAATACCCAATCATCAAGCTACACAAAATAAATAATTAATTAATAAAACATAATGAAATTATATTAATATAAGCCAAGACAATAATATTTTAATTTATTGAGACTTAGGTATCGAGAAACTAGGGCAGAGCTATAACTATCAATGGATAATCAGTTAAACATCTTTTGTCAAAAATTATATTGTGTATATAAGTTTGTTATCTAAGGTTCTATGGTGTAGTGGTTAGCACTCTGGACTTTGAATCCAGTGACCTGGGTTCGAATCCCGGTAGGACCTTCACTATATTTGTGCCCCTTCTCT
The DNA here is from genome assembly GCF_001879085.1 of Nicotiana attenuata. Lineage (NCBI taxonomy): Eukaryota > Viridiplantae > Streptophyta > Magnoliopsida > Solanales > Solanaceae > Nicotiana > Nicotiana attenuata. Next base: position 94,520 of record NW_017670308.1, read on the forward strand.
TTTTCCTTCCTGAGCCGAGGGTCTATCGGAAATAGTATCTTTACCTTCTTAAAGGCAAGGGTAAAGTCTGCGTAAACTATGTATTTGGTTTTGAAATGAGAAAGTTACCTTACCCTTAAAGAGCATTTCTTCGTTAGAGAAGAATTATTATCAACAAGGCGATATTCATGCATGACCCAATTGGATTTGATTCCTTTAGGAGGCTTTCCCCTATAGAAAACAAGTGTCTTTTTCACACCAATCTTTTTAGTACCGCCGCATGTATGTATTGGCTTGTCTGTTCCAGTAGCCTTCCAATAACCTGAAGTCACCGCCCGATTAGGCCTCGTCCCATTCGGATACTTTCTATCTCTTGGATTGAAAAAATACCATTCTTGTTCTCCAAAATTCGCCTTACCTACAAAAGTAATCAAAAACTTCCATATGTATGATCCTATTCCCTTTAAAACGGAAAGAATTTCACATAAAATGAAACGGAAAGAGTAATAGTTACTTGGTAATTCCCATGGATCGAATTTGTAAAGATCAACTTCAGCTATGATTGTGACCGGCAAAGGAGCGGAAGCTGCCTTTTTCTTGAGGTAGTGAACCACGAGCTCCTCGTCGGTCGGGTGGAACCGAAACCCCGGTGGAAGTTGAAAGTGGTTCGAACCGGACATCAAATCGATGCTCTCCCTTGATAATTTTTTCATAAAATATCTACTCAAAATTTTATAAGTTTTGGGACAAGTTGAATGTTACATAGAGAAATAATGAACAAAATTGACATTAGTAGAATAAACTATATGGCATACGAGGAAGAATATATAGTACGGATGGTCCGGGTGAACTAACTTCTTACTTCCACCAATCGTAATGTGACACATCACGTATCAATGACGAATCGGATTAGGCCACGACAGTTGGAAGTGATGTTTGTATGGACCAAATATACAACAAAATATGGAACTAACACCAACACGCTTTCGATGTCATGTTTTAGTTTTCTTAAAATAATGTAACAGACGAAATACCATTTCGTGACCTTCCCCAAGAAAACTTCCAACAAATTGTTTCGTACTACCCACGGTGAGTCAGGAATTTTCGCAAAGGTGTTAACTTAAAAGAATGTGAAAAAATTCTGACAAAAGGTGTTCAGTATATGTTATACACCTCTAAAATTTAGTATTTTATTTCTATACACAGTGTAATTTTTCGACGAATGATAGTCAAAATTTTTATTAAGGTAGCATCGCTCCTGTGCCCATCTGCCATACTTCTTTCTCCATTAAATCAAGGAATCGTCTTTCTTATTTAATTTTTATATTTTTCTTTTCAAAATTGTGGTAGGGGAAGAAGACGGGTGTTTGGCCATTACCAACCCGGCAACCCCAACGCAACATTTACTGGTTGTATCTATTTTTATAATAATGGTGTTCGGATCAACTTTTATACATTTCAGTTATTTTTTCGGATATATGCTATCTTACTCAACACAACTATCGACAATGACGAACCCTTGATTTCAAGAGAATGAGTGATTACTACCTAATATGACAGATAGAGCCTACGACCACTAGGCAATGGCTTTAAAATCTAATAGCATGTTTGGCCAAGTTTTTAAAAAATCAGCTTATTTTGAGAACTGCATTTGGTGAGAAACAATTTGTGTTTGACTAATTAATTTGAAACGCACTTCTGAGCAGCAATTAGTATTTGACCAAGCTTTTAAAAAGAGCTCCTAAGTGTATTTTTTCTCAAAAGCGCTTTTCAAAAAAAGTGCTTTTGGAAGAAGCTACTTTTTTTTACTCTCCAAAACTGTTTCTGTTTCTACAATAGCGCTTTTTTTTTTTTTCCAAAAGCTTGGCCAAACACTTCAACTTTGGGGGAAGAAAGTGCTTTTGGCCTTGGAGAAACTTGGCCAAACAGGCTATAAATGTTGAAGGCCGCGGCAAATTATACTATTATGTTACAAAATCATCATTAATATTGTTTACCCTAAAAAACAAATAACAATTGACTTTTTACGCAGTTTTAAGGATACGTGATATAACATGGCACAAATTAAGAAGACAGGTTAATATTGAAATTGACGATAAAAGAAGTAAATGCAAACCCACGAATCGGATAGCCTTGGCCCTCGAGTTCGATCACCCTTGAACCAAAGATGTTTCAACTGACGTATGAACAATGTAACAAGATAATTGTAGCTAGAAAATGACAGTATATTGCTTTATGTTGCGTAAAATTGATGTCTTTTACAAATGATCAGACTCCCTTTATATAGTAAGGGAGTCCTACTCTTGATACATTTCTATATGAGGTAAGAAATCTCATGATTAGCTAATGAATCGGCTCTTGATATGTGCCAGGATTTTTGCTGTGATCCTCACGCGATTGCGAAAATTTTGGCTTTCCGTTATTTAGCTCGGTAAGTTTTTCTCGATCTTGCTCGGTCTCTATCTTGCTCGGTCTCGATCTTGCTCGGTCTCTATGTTGCTCAGTCTCGATCTTGCTCGATCTCGATCTTGAACGGTCTCTGCGTCACGAGCTCGACAATCTAACTTTGCACCATGGTTCGATATAACACGAGGTCGAACCTTGACCTATGATATTCCAGTCTCGACTAGTCACACAAAGGGCGAGTCCGGTTTTGACCGTATACAGATAGTCCCCTTGTTTCTCGGAGAGAAGATGACGAGAAACGATATGAACTTTCGAATCCCGACTCGATGGGCCATGACGTAAGCGACGAACGGTCACTGAGACACCCGACTATGATGTAAGAAACAAATGGATACCGAAACGTCTCGTCGGTCTAGTTACCAAGGCATTAAATGCCTGTCAGTTGCTGGTCGGACACCATGGGTTCTGAATGGTCACCAGCAAGCTATAAGTACCCCAACTTTCCTTTATTCAAACTTTACGTTCAAAGCTCATCCTATTCTTGTTTTTTCAGAAGTCCATTTGCTTTGCAGTTCTGGCATCCGGATTTCTTGAACTCTCAGCAAACCGCATACCATTCTAAATCCATTTTCTTCTATTCTACAATGGCAAAAACTTCTAAGACTGTACCGCAAAAGGAGGTCGCCTCTTCATCACAGCCCGCCGGCGACGGAGCTGCGGCGGAACATCACCTTGAGGAATTTGTTCTGGCAGGGTGCCCTACTATTGCTTATTTTAAGATTGAAAAGACCTCCTCGGTATCGGGTCGATGTGAGCCGGTCTCAAGGCACATATGCACAATTATCGATGATCTCCTCACCATGGTTAAAGAGGATTGCAACTGGGTCGATAAGCATGTGGTCGTACCTTCGCCCGAGGAATCGATCATTACCCACGTGGAGGGTTTTCTAAGTGTTTACAACCCTTCACGTTGGGTCCCTTAGACCCTATTATCGTTACCTTCTGCAAGAGGTACGACGTGACCCTTGGACAGATCCACCCTTCCTTCTAAAGAATAGTGATTCTCTTCCAATTCTTCGTAAGCAAAATCGAGGGATGTCCCTTTACCCTCGATCACCTTATGCGCCTTTACAGTCCCCGACTCTATCGAGGAGGGCTGATCAAGCTTGCTCACCGGGCTAGCAAGGCCCCGTTCTCGAGTATAGACAAGGCTCAGTACTGAGGTTGGATGGGCCGATTTGTTCGAATAAAGACTTCGGACCTGATCCCTGTCGAAGACATGCCATTTCCTGAGAAATGGAAAATGAATCGTAAGTAGTACTTCGCCTTGAATGTTTAGTCTTGTTATTTTACCTCTTATCTTTTTCCTTATCGATGTTTTTGGTGTTGCAGCTGTGGCCCAGGTGCCGGACGTAGTTCTGAACTCAAGGAATGGGTCGAAGGTCTGGTGTCACAGAGACCATATTCCGAGCTTGCTTGGATGGAATTATCGAAGGGCCGATGGGAGGCCCGCAACCATGGTAAGTTTTCTACTCCGATTCAATACTGTTTGATTGTCTCCTTGTACTGTTGAATTCTACGGTTCCCTTTTTTATAGGTCTCACCAAAGACGTTGCTATGAGGCCTCCATCCGGTGAAGAGAATGTGCCTCTCGATCCCCTGCTCCGAAGCAGAGTGAAGATAAGAAGAGAAAAAGGATCTCGAGTTTCCCGAACTCAAAAAAGAAAAAGCCGAAGAGGAGGTCCCGCAAGCCCAAGGGGAGTTCCGGCACTCTATCCTCGGACTCAGTGCATCGACTAAGGGATGAGTCCGAAGAAGAAGAAGAGAAAGATAAATCCAAACTCGTGGCCCCTATGCGGGCTTGTGTCATGGTATAAGAAGTTCTCGAACCAATGAGTGCTGAAGTTGAACCATCTCGACATGATGAGGTCGGTGAGAGAGCTTTGGCTGAAGCTTCAGAGCCAGAAGGGGTTGAGGCCACTCTGCCCCAAGCTAGGGGGGTCGAGAGAGAGACTGGAGCTGACATTCCTCAAACAGAGGAAAGTTCCCTGAACGACGTACTTGGGGCGATTAACATCACCAAGTCTCCTCAACTCTCGGATGTTATGATCCGTGAGGCCGGTATGTTAGAAGGCCGTTCTTACGAGGGGCCTCGGGGGTGACTGATAGCCATCACTTCTTGGACGGATTTGAGTCCACTTCTTTGGAAGATGTCACCGGGCTTGGTGACTTGTCGGTGCCAAGAAAGGTACTGTCATCGGGTGCCACTGGTCTTCATCGAGCCCAAAACTGGTGGATCGATTCCCAGCCCCAAGTGTTAACCCTGACTGCAGGCGGTCGATAACTTTTTTTGTCCCGGAGGATGCCTGGGTTTTCTCTTCCCCCGTGGGGGTTACTAGCAACCTCTGTTGCCTGGTGACTGAGGAGGACCAGGCCGCGGACGCGGTGGAAGTGCCTTGCCTATTCAATGAGGCCCAACATGCTTTGAATCGGGTAACTTCGAGTGTCACTTCATTACTTATTTTAAATTTTGATGTTGTAAATAATCCTAACACCTTTGTGCTTGCAGGCTTTGGTATTGCATCATGAGGCTATCCTCCGAATCCGGAAGGAGTTAACCCAGCACGAGGTTGAGGTTTGGGAGCTCACCGAGAAGAGGGATACTTACAAGCTTCTGAGTGAGAAGCTTCAGACCGAGTTAGAAGCGTCTCGGAGTGAGCATACCGAGATGGTCGAGTAGGTATTTCGAGTGCTTCATGATAGTGAAGATGAATTGCAGATAGTGACTAACGATCCGATCCTGTAGGTCCGGCAGAGGTTTGAACAGATCGGGCAGCTTCAGGCACAGGTAGATACGATTCAAGTTGAGGCCGAGGAGTTCAAGAAAAATATGGACATCTTAGCCTTAAAAAAGGAAGCTGTCCAAGAATAACTAGAGTCGGCTGAGACTCAGCTCCGGGCTGCAAAAGCGAAAGCCTCGGTGCAGGTCAAGAAAATCGAGGAGCTTCAATCCCAATTGGACTTAGCTATTTCTGATAAGGTGATAAGTGGGGCTTTTGACTACTTATTAGCGCCTTTTTACTTTCATTTAGTCCAAAAGTGTTTAATTATATTCCCGAAAACTGATGAAATATGCTTTTGCAGGAGTATTGGAAAATGAGCCACTAAGATGAAATCCAACTCAAGAAGGAGTGATATGAACTCAAGAACAAAAATCAGGCACAAAGGCTTAAAGTCCAGACCGCAGATGTCCATTTGCAGCCGCAGATTGTGAGGGAAATCCATCAGAGTCTTAGTGCAAAGTGCGGATCGCATAATTATTGTGCGGCCACAGAAGCTAACCAAGAGCAGAAGTTCAGAGAGTGTGCATATGGAGTTCAAAGGAAGTCCGGACCGCATAATTATTGTGCGGCCGCATAATTCAGCTACGCGGCCGCACTCAGAAATGTGAGGTCCGCAGAAGAGCCATGTGCGGCCGCACCAAGAATTGTGCGGACCGCAGAACATGCAAGCAGTCACATTCCAAACTTGTGCGGCCGCAGGTCCAGCTCCTGTCAAGACTGAAGAGAAGTGCGGACCGCACATGGAATTGTGCGGCCGCAGAACTTTCGGAAGGGCATTTTTGCCAAAATTTCCAGCTTTGTATAATTAGAATAGTTTCACGAATTTAGGTCAATTTTGAATATTGAAAGTTCTATAGCCGTTTTTCCTTGCTTCTTTAGGCAACTTTAGTTTAATTTGGTGATTTAACATTGGATTTTTATCTTTTAATCTTTCAATATGAGTTTTATCGTCTGTTCTTCCTTGTTTTCTTCTATACCCATTATGAGTAGCTAGATTTTTAACTAGGGTTGTGACCCAACCCTAGTGTGTAAACCTAATAGGTGTTTGATTTATGGCTTGTTTATGGTTGGGTGTTTATTATTTAGCCTTGTTCTTGCTTTTAATTGTAGAATTAATGGTTGCAAACATTAGTTCATGCCTATTTGACTTGGTCTTTACTTGAGAAAGAGAGACTTAGTCTAGGGAAACTTGGCTAACAAGAATTTGGGATAAAATCAAGAGATTGATAGTCCCAATTAAAGGGTTAAATCTAGAGATAGTATAACCCGACTTGAGCATTTTATCAACTGTTTGGTTCAATACCCATTTGGACTAGAGAAAGCCAAATTGGGCAAAATCACTCTCTTATCAAGAGGTATTGAGTGGGTTCTTGAGTGTTGATAGCTATAATACACCCCGACCAACAAAATAAGCTTTAAAGTTTACAACCCGTTAGGCAAACACCTAGGTGAAGGTCATAGCCCTAGGCCTTTTACATTATTTGAAAACAACAACAAAAACACAATTTCTTAGTTCAATTATTTATCTTGCAATCTTAGTTTAAATTAGACCTAGAAACAACCATATTAGGGAAGTGCAATCTAAGATAGTTCAAGCTCATTCACCACAATATATACTCCTACATCCCATTCATATAGCTCTCTGTGGATTCGATCCTGACTCTTTATTGAGTGTTATTATTACAATCGACTGTTCATAACCTTAAATGGAGGTGTGACTTGGACGAGAACATAAGGCAAGCTTGGCCAATGAACTCGAGGTGGCCAAATCCGAGGCGGCCGTGGCCAATACCAAAGCCGATGCTAAAGTGGCCCAATACAAGGTCGACACCGAGGCCATCCAGGCGCAGGCCAAGAGCATGGTGGATCATGCAAGGTGTCAAGCTCGAAGGAAAGCCCTCGAGGGAGTCCTTGCTCAGGGCTTCGATATACTGGCTAAAATCGATAATGGCAAAGCAGAAGAAGCCAGGGCCTGGAAGTTGGCCTTTCCCGAGGAAGATTCGGAGAGTTTAAGCGAGTCTGAAGGTGGGGAAGATCCCGAGGATGGAGATGTTGCCTCCGATGAAGACCAGGACACTTAGGCCTTTATATTTTTTGCTTTCTTTTGCATCTTTTTGAGGTCGTTTCGGCCATTATAAATTTTGAACTAAGCCATTCTGGCCTTTGTAAAAAGATTATTGGGTAAATATACACAAGGCTTCTTTTCCCTTTCGGCTTTCAAATTTTTCCTTTGCTTTATTACTTGTATTCACAAAGGTCGGAATGCCTTAACATAAAATAACTTAGTTGTGTAAGTTTGAACAATCCCTGCCTTTACATTATTTTGTTTTGGAGCATCTTGGGGGTTCGGTGTTAGCGGGAACTTTCTCCCAATGTAAGTAACTCAGGTTATAGTTTGCCGAGGGTAGCCCTAGAACCGGTTATGGAAAATTTCTTTTTGAAGGCCAATCTTTTGTTACAGTTCTCGGACGTCTCCGAGCTGTGTAAATATGGTCGTAGCCTTTTAGTTAGGGCATCGCCCATTGGGCTTGCTTTCCCGAATTATCCAGGTTTGCCTAAGATAATAGTCCCCGAGTGGGTATGACCGTGGCCTTTAAAATTTGGGAGTTTCCTAAGAGGTCTTAAGCCCCTGATATTTAATAGTTCAATCTGTTCGAGTTTGTTTTTGGACAGCAGTCCCCAAGTGAGAAAGTGATCATCCAAACTCTGGTTATAATCAGCCCTTGAGCTCGTTTCCTTAAGAGATCGAAAGTACGAAATTCTTTACAGGATGTAAAAACATAAGATAATTGCAAGGAAAGTACTTCTCTTTATTTTTGTGAACAACAGTTATACATACGTACATGTTTTATGCCAGGGCTCGAGAAACCTATGTGGGAACGGTTTGTTTGATTGTTTGGCCTGTACAACAAATCCTACCTATCGAGACCCTTCTATTATGAAGTAATTTCCTCGCAAAAGTCGCCATCCGAGAGTAATGCCCCCCGGTATTCGAGGTTGATTGTAGAGGAACCTCGGATACTGTTAATGCTATCTTCGACACTGATTTGTGATCGGCCCTTGATTCTAAGTTAGCACGATCCACTGTTGCCTCGTTAATCAAGGGAAAGAGTGCAACGCGTGCTTTTATACCTAAAGACTTCGTGCCGCTCCTTGTCGACCACCTGCAAGTGTTAGTCCGAAAATAAAAAGAAATGAAATGGGGTCGTACCTTAGCAGTAATATCATTTTAGGTGAGTTACGTTCCAATTTTTTGGTAGTTGTTCTCCATTTATCTTTCCGAGCTTATAGGATCCTTTCCTTGTGACCTCGAGAATTTGGTATGGTCCTTCCAATTCAGACCTAATTTCCTTTCGCTCGGATTCTAGGTGCTTAGTGTGACCTTTCTTAGTACTAAGTCCCCAATATTAAAGTATCGAAGGTTGGCCCTTCGATTGTAATACCTCTCAATCCGTTGCTTTTGGGCGGCCAATCGAACAAGGGAGGTTTCACGTCTTTCATCGAATAACTCCAGGCTCGTATTCATGGCTTCATCATTTGATTCCTTTGTTGCGTCGGAATCTGATTTTTAGCTCCCTGACTTCGACTGGTATTAGAGCTTCAGCGCCATAAACAAAAGAGAACGAAGTAGCCCCGGTACTGGATTTCGAAATTGTGCTATATGCCCAAAGAACTACGGGTAGGATCTCCTTCCATTTTCCCTTGGCGTCGGTTAACCTTTTCTTAAGGTTTTGGAGTATGGTTTTGTTGGCCGATTCGTCTTGTCCGTTCCCACTAGGGTGATAACGTGTCGACAAGATCCTTTTGATCTTATGATCTTCAAGAAACTTGGTCACTTTGCTGCCGATAAACTATTTCCCGTTGTCGCATACAATTTTGGATGGCATCTGATAACTAGGGATTTTGACGCGTTTTATACTCCTTCTTGCTTATGCTTTGTTTAGAAATTCTTACAAAATAGTCCTAAAAAGGCTCACAAGTTGTACTTGATTGCAGGTTTGATCATCAAAGTGACAAGATGTCAAAGATCAGCTCAAAAGGAGTGAAACTTGCTCAAGTGCCAAAGACAAGACAAGCTTAGAAAAACAGGCCCAGTGCAGCCGCATACCACTTTGTGCGGTCCGCACTAGGAGATTCAAAGAGGCTAATTTCCAGTCTAAGAGGCACTGCGATCGCATTAGGTTTTGTGCGGTCCGCACTGAAGGCAATGTGTCCGCAGTCGATTTAGTGCGATCCGCAGAGCCAAGAATCAGAGAAGTTGCAACTTGGAGTTTTCAAGCCAATGAGGTCCGCAGTCCATTTTATGCGGACCGCACTAGAAGCCTCTGCAGCCGCAGTCCATTCTCTGCGGTCCGCGATGCCAAGATTCAGAGAGCTATTTTTCAAGGCCAAAGCCTTAGTGCGGACCGTGGTCCATTTTGTGCGGTCCGCACTAACCTCGCAGGGGCATTTTTGTCCATATTTTTCAGCCCAGTATAAATAGCTTCTTTTTCCATTTTTAGGGTATCAGATATTGTAATTAAGCAGCTGCACTCGTGGGTTCGACTTTCTAAGCCATTTTGGGCAATTTTAGCTACTTTTCATCATTGAATCTTTGTGTTTAACTTAGTGATTAATTAATATGAGATTATCTTCATCTATTTCTTGCTTTCCTTCTTTAATTATGAGTAGCTAGACCCATAAGCTAGGGTTGTGGCTCAACCCTAGTGTGGGTAATTGATGGGTCTTGTAATTTAGGGCTAAATTGACTATGGGTGTTTGTTATTTGGGTCAATTTCTTGGTAAATTTCTGAATTAATGGTTGCAAACACTAGTTAGTGTTGAGTGACTTGAGCTCTTCTTGAGAAAGAGAGCCTAAGTCTCCGAAATTGGTCCAACAATGAATTGGGGCGTACTCAAGAGATTGATAGCCCCAATTAAAGGGTTAAACCTCAAGAGAGTAATACCCGAATTGAACCATAGTTGCTTGTGCAAATTTGCATACCCAATTGGTCTTGAGAAAGCCAATTTCGGCAAAAACCACCGAGAGGTGTAGAGTGGGTAAAGTCGTGCAACGGTTATAACATACTCCCCAAACGTGTCAAACGAGCCTTAGATTCAAGTACCCGTCAATTGATCGCCTAGGCGATAGTCACTACCCTAGTGCCTTTTAAACCTATTTGAACAACTCGTAGCATTATAACTCTTAGCATAATTTAGTTGCAATTACTATTTGTAGATTGATAATAGTAAAAGTAAACAAAAACCCCAAAAATGAATAAAAGTGTAATTAAGAACACATACATAATTCTACACTAGATAGATACTCGATTCCAAATTCTAGCTATCTGTGGATTCGATCCCGACCCTAAATCGGGTAAATGCTGCTCCGACCCTCTCTCGCTACTTAAATAGTAGTGTGGAGTAGGCTGCGATCAGCATCCTGAACCGACATATGATGTGGTCCCAAATAAAGTTGATAACTTCCTTCTCCCTGACATTCTCGTATGCTTGTATTTTAGCCCACTTAGAAAAATAGTCAGTCATAAATAGGATAAATTGTGCCTCAGCCGGTGCCAATGGAAGAGGGCCGATGATGTCCATTCCCCACTTCTTGAAGGGCCATGGCGATAAGACCGAGTGCAGCAGTTCCCCGGGTTGATGAATCATCGGAGCATGTCTTTGGCATTTATCGCATTTTTTTACGAACTCCTTCACATCTTTTCCCATATCGATCCAGTAATAGCCGACTCTGATTACCTTTCGAACTAATGATTCGGCGCCTGAGTGGTTCCTGCAGGTGCCTTCGTTGACTTCCCTCAAAACGTACTCAGTATCTCCCGGTCCGAGACATATTGCTAATGGGCCATCGAACATTCTCCTGAGCAAGGTTCCGTCTTCGAACAAGTTGAATTAGGCTGCCTTTATGCTCAGGGCCCTCGATTCCTTTGGATCTGAGGGAAGTTTCCCAGTCTTCAAATACTCTACATATTTATTTCTCCAATCCCAAGTTAAGCTTGTGGAGTTTATTTCGGCGTGACCTTCCTCTACTAGCGACCTCATGAGCTGTACGACTGCCCCCGAGTTGAGCTCGTCATCTTCGACCGACGACCCTAAGTTTGCAAGGGCATTGGCCTTACTATTTCGATCTCGAGGCACGTGCTGCAAAGTCCACTCTTTGAACCGATGTAATGTTACCTATAACTTGTCTAGGTAACTCTGCATTCGTTCTTCTCTGACTTTGAACGTTCCGTTAACTTGGTTTACCACAAGGAGGGAGTCGCACTTAGCTTCGATCACCTCCGCCCCCAAGCCTTTGGCCAGTTCGAGACCTGCAATCATGGCATCATATTCGGCCTCATTGTTAGTCAATTTTACATTTCTAATAGATTGTCTAACTATATTGCTTGTGGGTGGCTTCAGTACGATGCCAAGTCCAGACCCCTTTACGTTCGAGGCACCGTCCGTAAAGAGGGTTCAGATTCTCGAAGACATTTTCGAGTTTACCAACAACTCTCTTTCGACTTCGGGTATTAGAGCCGGCGTAAAGTCGGCCACGAAATCTACCAAAATTTGAGATTTAATGGTTGTTCGGGAGTTGATATTCGATATCGTACCCACTGATTTCTACGGCCCATTTGGCTAATCGCCCCGAGAGTTCGCGTTTATGCATTATATTTCGTAAAGGGTACGTTGTCACAACATATATATGATGGCACTAAAAATATGGTTTCAGTTTTCTAGAGGCACTTAGCAAAGCGAGTGCCAATTTTTCTAGGTAAGGATACCTACTTTGGGCCTCATATAAGGTCCTGCTAACATAATAAATTGGAAATTGTGTACCTTGTTTCTTCCTGGACTAGGACTACACTTACCGCTATTTCTGATACTGCTAGATACAAGTATAGTCGTTCGTCTTCCCTCGGCATAGGAATCAATGGCAGGCTCGATAAATATCGCTTAAGTTCCTCTAAGGCCCGTTGGCATTCCAGGGTCCACGTGAAGTCATTTTCTTCTTCAGTAACAAGAAAAATCAATGGCTCTTATCGGAAGAACTCGAGATAAATCGCCCCAGGGCGGCAATGCGCCCGGTTGGATACCATGAACCCGAGAAATTTACCGGATCCGACCTCGAAAGCGCACTTTTCTAGATTCAGCTTCATGTTGTACTTCTTTAATATACTAAAGGTTTCCTGCAAATGCATTAAATGGTCCTCTTCTTGCAAGGACTTAACTAACATATCGTCAATATAAACTTCCATGGTTTTTCCTATTTGATCTTCGAACATTCGGTTTACTAGTTGTTGGTAAGTGGCACAGACATTTTTAATCCAAATGGCATTATGTTATAGTAGTATGTGCCATACTTAGTGATGAAAGAGGTATTTTCTTGGTCATTCGGGTTCATCCATATTTGGTTGTACCCTGAGTAGGCATCGAGAAAACTAAGGATCTCGTGGCCGGCCTTGGCATCGATCATGCGATCGATGTTAGGAAAAGGTAAAGAGTCTTTAGGGCGTGCCTTATATAAATTTTTATAATCCACACACATTCTTAGTTTGTTCCCCTTTTTAGGGACTACTACTATATTTGCTAACCATTCCGGGTATTTGACCTCCCAGATGGACCCTATTTTGAGGAGTTTAGTTACCTCGTCCTTGATGAAGCATGCTTGATCTCGGACTTGGGTCTCCTTTTCTGCTTTATCGGATGAAACTTCGGGTCCAAGCTCAACTTGTGAGTAGTGATCTCCGGTGGGATCCCTGTCATATCAAGATGGGACCAAGCAAAACAAACTATATTAGCTTATAAGAAATTGAATGTGCTTTTTCCTGAGCTGGGGAGTTAACCCCGTGCCCAGTTATACCTTTCGATCGGGCAGTCGTTCGATCAACACAACCTGCTCCAACTCTTCGCGTTGATTTAGTAGCGTCGGAATTATCGGGAGCTATAAAGGATCGAGGAACCCCGTAATCATCGTCTTCGTCAATACCTTGCTTGTCCGGTTGGGTCGAGGCTGGCATTGGTGATTGCTATTTAGTTTCCTGTTTTACTTTCGAACCTGAGTCCTTTGTCAATGAGAGTGTCGATATCGGAATTACTTCATCTATGGCAAACATCTCCTTTGCGGCGGGTTGCTCCCCGTAAACCATCTTTATCCCTTCTGGAGTTGGAAATTTCAATACCTGGTGAGGGTCAAGGGCACAGCCCTCATATTGTGGATCTATGACCTCCCGAACAGCGCATTGTACCTCATGTCCCCTTCGAATACATAAAACTTGGTCTCCTGGGTGGTACCCACTACATTTACCGGATACGTTGTTTCTCCCTTAGTAGTTTCACAAGCCATGTTGAATCCATTTAGTACTCGGGCTGCGAGTACGATTTGGTCCTTTAGGCCGAGTTGCTCTACGACCCTTGATCGAATGATGTTGGCGGAGCTACCTGGATCAAGTAGCACACGTTTAACTCAAGTTTTATTCATGAGTACAGAAATTACTAGTGCATCATTATGGGGTTGCATGATTCCTTCTGCATCCTCGTCGTTGATAGATAAAGTTCCTTCTGGTATGTAATCTCGAGTCCACTTTTCCCTTGTGATTGATACTTTGGTGCGCTTTATCATCGGACCTTGGGGAATATCGACCCCTCCGATGATCATATGAATGACGTGTTGGGGCTCGTCTTGTTCATTTTGTTTATTGGAATCCCTATTTCTGAAATGATTCTTAGCTCGATCACTCAAAAATTCTCGAAGGTGCCTGTTGTTGAATTATTGGGCTACTTCTTCTCTCAATTGTTGACAATCCTCCGTTCTGTGGCCAAGTGTGCCATGATATTTCCATATTTGGTTGATCCCTTTGTGTTGGATCGGTTTGTAAAGGTCGAGGCCATTTGGTATCTTTATGCGTCCGATAGTTGATACGATGGCAGCCACATCAATATTAAAGTTGTACTCTGATAATGTTGGTGCCTCTTTGGGTACGATGGGTATGTCGAAGCCGTTCTTGCTCATAGGCCCTCGAGAGTTTTGGCCCCGATCATTTCTCCTTTCATTTCATGCAGAATTTCACTCAAATCCGCTGCTCCTGCTATCTCCATTATACGGTTGATATCGATCTCTGACCTCGGTTCTCGATCAATATCCCTCTTGATTCTATCAACGGGTCTGATAGGATAAATGGACCCAGAAGGAGTCCCAATTTGATCGTCCTCGACCCTGATCTTTGATTGATACCGATTATGCACATCGGCCCAAGTAACAGCTGGGTATTCTATCAAATTCTGCTTAAACTGCTGTGAAGCCACTAAGCTTCGAACATTAAGTCCTTGAGTGAAAGCTTGAACAGCCCAATCATCAATGACCGGTGGCAAGTCCATCCATTCCTTTTGGAATCAAGACACGAATTCTCTGAGCATCTCGTTGTCCTTCTGCCTTACCTTGAAAAGGTCTGACTTCCTGGTTTCGAACTTGATGGCCCGGGCGTGTGCCTTTACGAAAGAATCTGCAAGCATACCAAATGAGTCAATAGAATTAGGTGGTAAATTATGGTACCATATCATAACTTCTTTTGACAAGGTCTCCCCGAATTTCTTTAGCAAGACAGATTCGATATCGTCATCCTCTAGATCATTCCCTTTGATAGTACATGTGTAAGAGGTGACATGCTCTTTCGGATCGGTCGTTCCATTATACTTAGGAATCTCGGGCATGCGGAACTTCTTGGGGATTGGCTTCGGAGCCGCGCTCGGGGGTGGGGGGAAAGGTTTTTGTACGAACTTTTTGGAATCCAGTCCCTTCAATATTGGCGGTGCCCCCGGGATTTGATCAACCCTGGCATTGTAAGTTTCCGCCTTTTTGTCGTTTGCCTCGATCTTCTTTTCCCCCGACTCAATTCGCTTTATCAGTTCTTCGAGCATCTTCATGATTGCAGGATTGGTCTCCTATTATTTCTCGCTCGATTTTCTTGAAACCAATTCGACCCTGTGTACAACTTTCTGGGACAGCTCGAGCTCGACCCTGCTCAGTGGGTGATTCTGGTTTGGAGCTGGGTTATTGCTGTCTGGTGAGCCTCCAACTTTCGAATATCACCCGCAGGCTGATCCCACGACGTGCGCTTTGAGCGGCTGATCGAGCATCCCCACGTATGCTTCCTTCGGGATCGACGAACAAATTTATGTTGATGGCTACATGTGAACTGACGTCGATTGGATCTACAGCCAGAACCCCATCGAGGCCAACCGGGGGTACATCGTTCCCTGGTGCTATATTATAATTTTCACCGTGGTGGCCGAAATCATTGTTAACGTGTGGAGGTGTTGACTGAGAGTTTGTCATTTTTTAGTCTTGTAATCAAAGATACTTCAAAGAACAAGTGTAAAATAGTTTGTGTTACGAAAGTTTGTACCAGGTTATAACTGTTATCCTTAGCCCCACGGTGGGCGCCATACTGTTTACCCTAAAAAACGGATAACAATTAAATTTATACGCGGTTTTAAGGATACGTGATATAACTTGGCACAAATTAAGAAGACAAATTATTATTGAAATTAACGATAAAAGAAATAATTGCAAACCACACGAATCGGATAGCCTTGGCCCTCGAGTTCGATCACACTTGAACCAAAGATGTTACTGACGTATGAACAGAGTAACAAGATAATTGTAGCTAGAAAATGACAGTATATTGCTTTATGCTGCGTAAAATTGATGTCTTTTACAAATGATCAGACCCCTTTTATATAGTGGAGGAGTCCTACTCTTGATATAGTTCTATATGGGGTAAGAAATCTTATGATTAGCTAATTAATCGGCCTCTTCTTGATACGTGCCAGGATTTCCGCCGTGATCCTCGCCCGATTGCGGATATTTCGGTTCTCCATTATTTAGTTCGGTAAGTTTCCCTCGATCTTGATAGGTCTCTGGGTTACGAGCTCGACGATCTAACTTTGCACCATGGCTCGATATAACATGAGGTTGAACCTTGACCTATCATATTCCAGTCTCAATTAGTAACACAAAGGGTGAGCCCAATTTTAAACGTATACAAATATAAAATTTCCCAAAACTTTATACTTTCTTTTTAAATTTAATTGAGGTTGCTTGGACAAGTAAATCTGAGTTTTTCATCAAACATGCAATATGTAGAAAATAACATTCTGATAACACGTAGATTATAACACAACAAATTCTTTGAAAATCATTTTGAGTTTGTTGATTCTTATAAATATGGTGGATCAATTCATTTTTGCACTTCCAAATATATTAAACTATTCAAAATGTACAAAATTATTCTTAAAATTCTACTTCATGGTAAAAATTTGAGATCAGCATGTAGATGCTAATAATTAAGAAAAAAAAAAATTATCTTTGTCTTCTCAAAAACATTACCCCAATCTTGGTGAGCCGTGTAACCTCACGTTTCTGTTAGTGTGAGATAACAAGCAACTAGTAAATAGTCGAGGTGCTTGCTAAGATGGTCCGAATATCATAGTCATAAAATTCAAACAAAAGCATATACGAATATTGAATAAATTCAACGTTATTTATTAAGATTTGACTTTAGGCCATAAATTTAATCAAGTCACCCCTGCATAGTGATCACGCCCAACTATGCCTCATAAAAAGGACTAAGCGGTCATTGCAAATATAATCCGGTTTACAAGCCCGGAGTCAAATCCCACAGAGAACTAAGGCTTGGATACAGTTGTTGACTATTACTAAGAAGATAAGCTCGAACAATTCCTAAGTTATAAATATTAAGATTCTTATATCTAATTAACTAAATAATTAAAGTAGTAGATTAACAACTAAAGATACTACGGGTTGGAGAAACGACTAAGGAGATCTAGAGTTATAATTTCCCCAATTGCCGGAATCCTTCTCTACCGATCATGAGCGCTCTGAGTGTCGTAATTCTCTCCTGAGTAACTACCAATTTACTAGACATATTCCCCCGAATTACGCTAGCTGGCATTAAGTACAACTCACTCGGATCGCACCAAGGTTTTATCCCTAATCCCATCTTTAAACCCTCCGTATTGATCCCTCATATACGTTAGGAATGATGTTGTTCAACAACTAACTAAATATGCACTCTCTCCCGAGTAATACATACTAAATAGACACAGTCAAGTGAGAGCTCTTCAACCAACCACAATAAACACGTAGTTGAACAAGTAGAGAAATCCAACGGCTCAATTATATAAAAACATAACAAGAATTTATCCTAAAAAAGGTTCTATCAAAACCCTAAATAACAAATTAGCTATTCATAATAGTATGTAAAACTACAATACTAGAATTCATAACCAATAATAGAAATAGAGAAAGAAAGAGGGAAAAATGTGGAGTTGAATCCTTCTCCTTACCTATTGCTTGCTGCAATGTCATATATAAGTACATCTCCAAAATGATCTGTGAGAGATTAAAACCAGCAGTGAACCATATAGTGTCAGACAGTCAATCAGCTTTTGCTCAGGGTAGATCTATGATGCATAATGTGCTAATTTATCATGACCTGCTAAGACACTACAATAGGAAAACATCCCCAAGATGCCTAATGAAGATAGATCTTAGGAAAACTTATGATATGGTGAGTTGGGAATTTTTGGAGGAAGCGTTGATAGGCTTTGGGTTCCCTGACAGATTTATACAGTGGATTATGGTATGTGTGACTACCACTATGTTCACAGTAAAGATAAATGGAGAAGGACATGGTTATTTTGCAGGAAAGAGAGGATTGAGACAGGGAGATCCAATCTCTCCATTGCTATTTTTTTTAGTTATGGAATACGTCTCTAGAACTTTGAAGACCATTAGCAGGCTGCCTGATTTCAGATTTCATCCTATGTGTAAGGAGTTGCAGCTGACACATCTCATCTTTGCAGATGATCTGATGATTTTCTGTAAAGGGAATGAGAAGTCAGTGAATAAAGTCATGGAAGCTTTAGGTCACTTCAGCAAAGCCTCAGGCTTGATTGCCAATATGGAAAAATCCAGCATGTTTCTAGCTGGAGTAGAAGAAGGAGTCAGAGATATGTTGCTGACAAAAACAGGATTTGCACTGGGCACATTTCCTATCAGGTATCTAGGCTTGCCATTATCACCAAGGAAATGGAATAAGATAGATTGTCACATGCTGATAAGGAAAACCACACATAGGATAACTGTCACATATTACACACAGTTGTCTTATGCAGGAAGATTACAAATTGTCAATGCAGTGCTTTTCTCTATACATAGTTTCTGGGGAGCTGTTTTTATTTTACCCCAAAGTGTGCTAAAAGAGGTTGATAAAATATGTAGAGATTATCTGTGGGGGAAGATTGAGGGTTAGAAGAAAGTAGCACTGATTGCATGGGAGAAAGTCTGCTGTCCAAAGAAGTTAGGAGGATTGAATGTGAAAGGATGTAAAATATGGAATATAGCATCAGTAGGAAAGTTATTATGGCAATTGGTAATGAACAAAGAGTCCCTTTGGGTTCGATGGGTTCATGGTGTATATATGAAAGCTGATAGGAATATTTGGACTCATAGTCCTCCTATTGATAGTAGTTGGTATTGGAGGAAGCTAAACTCCTTAAAAGGAGAGATGCAAGGATGGTACTCACAAGGCAGATATAGCCTAACTCCAGGAAGCAACTACTCTATAACTAGAAGTTATCTTGCTATGATAAACCAACAACCGCAACTAGAGACAGCAGACTTGGTATGGACTGCTGTGGCTCTACCTAGACACAGATTTATCATGTGACTGGAAATTCAAGGGAGACTACTTACCAAAGACAGACTAATAGGGATGCAAATCCCTGTGGAAAACATAAATTGTATCTTGTATGAAGCAGAGCAGCTGGAAACAAAGGAACATCTATTTGTTGACTGTGACTGGATCAAAGCAGTTAGACAAGAGATCAATCAGTGGATAGGACAATCAGTACATGATGGAGATTTCAAGTTGATGCTGGAAATGATTAAAAGAAAGCACTGGAAGCAATTCAAGAAAGAGGTGATAACAGAAGTCAATGGAGCAGTGATATACCACACTTGGAGAGCTCGGAATCTTAAAATTTTTCAAGGCAAAAATGTACATAGATTAGAGGTAGTAACACAAATCAAGAGGGAAATTACAGAGAGAGTAGATCATATGAGGTTATCAAAGAAAGCTTATAGTGTAGGAGCTTTATACAAAGTATACTGTGTAATTAGATTGTGGAGTTGGGGGCCTTGATCTGTGGTCAGGTTAAGGTTGCCCTATAAGTGTAATTGTTTTGATGTTAATGGTAATTTTACATTATTACCAAAAAAAAAAAAATCCTTCTCCTCCTTGCTCCTAGTGTGTTCTTGCCTCCCTAAAGTCTTCTATCCTTTCAAAGTGGTGTTTTAGGATGTATTTATATGACCTAGGGTTGATGAGGGGTGAAAGTTTTCAATCCAACATCGGATAGGAGAGCTGGAGGGCGCGTCAACTTTCGTGCATCGCGCGAACTTGGACGCGGACTCAGTTTTTGCAATTTTCCAGTTCGCGAAGCGATCCGTGTCTTCGCTTCGCTTCGCTGTTTTGTGCCTTCATTTTTCTCCTTTTTTGCGTCCATTTTCGTGCCACGCACGAAATTGGACGAGCTCCCAATTCTTTCTTTATCTCTTCTTTTTGTGTCGAATTGTCATCTTTTGATCATTTATCATCCAAACTCGTTCCTACACATAAGAAACACATAATGAGTATATTTCACTTCGAAAATCACGTAAACTCCCGCGACTCACACAAGAATTAATATGCAAATATACTAAAAAAATATGCACTTTTCATCATTTATCACATGGCTATTTATTAACCAACCCCATGCAAAATTTAAAGAAAAATAACAAATATTAATAACAATTTATCTAAATTAGTAGTAATTACATAAAATCACTAAACCTCCGGGTAAATTAATGGTTATTTTTGCCTCCAAAAAAAACCAAGAAAAATAATTTCCATAATCAAACCTTTCTTTCTTTCTCTCTTTTGGAAAAACGAAGGAGAGAAGAAGTGTTTGTCCCATGACGATTTTGGAATAGCCAATTCTTCATTCGGCTCTAGAGCCATCGTCCTTTTTTTTTGCTCTGCACTTCACATAATTCTCTTTTTTCCAATTTCCCACATCTAATTATTTTTTTTAATTGAATTTCTTTTGCCAAAACATAAATTTTGGTTATAGGAATTTGAAAGTTTAAACGTTAATTCTTTTGTTCTTCTTCCTTCCTTTTCAAACCTTTTTCCAAAAACTTCTAATTATTTGTTGGAAAAATGGCAATTGGTGTATTCTGTGGTGTGGTTCCTTTCATATTCCGCAGGAGGCCTTCTGAGTTTAAGGTATTTTCTTCTATTTCTTTCATTTCTTGTTTACCTAATTTTTTCCATATAATTTCTAATATCATTAAAACATGTTTGTTAAAACGTTGAATTGACGTAAAGTTTCTGCATTTGTACATGAGAATCCTTATCATATGAAAAGAAAAAAAAAGAAGTAAAAATTCAGCATTTTCATTTTTCTATTGTTCCATGCAAACATTAACGTGGCAATTTTCTTCCCATTTTATTGGATATCATTAAAGGACCTCTTTCGCAATCTTTTTTTCAAAACCATGTTTCGGTTTTCTGGGGTTGTCGCCGTCTTGACACGAGTTCAAGCTGTAAAAACAGCCTTTCATAAAAACGTAAGGTAAACTTGAGTATAACAGACTTAATGTGGTTAGGGCTCTTCCTTGCGCATAGCGGTAACTTTGTGCACCGAGGTGTTCTTATATACTTAAGAAAAACCACCTCAAAAAGTTTCATCAAATCAAATGAAGTCTTCATCAATTTTTTTTACATGAAAAAAAAAAAAAAAACTCATTCACATTGAACTTTAACATATCAATGATATTCCTGTTATAGAAGGGGACCCTAGAGCAATTAATGGTTAAGTTGTCTTCGTGTGACTTATAGGTCATGGTTTCGAGCGTTAATTGTCTCCGTATGACCTATAGGTCGCAGGTTCGAGCCGTGAAATCAGTCGTTGATGCTTGCATCAGGGTAGGCTGCCTACATTAAGACCTTTCCCCAGATCCCACATGAATGCGGGATGCTTTATGCACCGGACTTCCCTCTTAGTCATATTCCTGTTATAAAATAGCATGCTAACAGAAGTTAACAATATTTTTCAGGAAGAAGAGACACGTAAGACAAGGAGATTACATACTAGAGTAATAAAGAAATTACCTTCTATATTAGTATCAAGAAAATATAAAGCAACCAAAGGTTCCAAAGTACGCAATTCATGTGGGGTGAAAACACCAAAAGCTGCAACTTTGCACAATTCAAGTGTGGCAAAAACAACAAAAAGTCCAACTTTTCACAATTCATATGGAGTAGCCAGCAACTTCAGAATAATGACAGATATAAGAAACAAGATCCTCTCCTTAAGAGACTTGCTTGATCTTTCTCCTTGTGATGGCTCTGAATCTGCAAATGAGGTATTTCTTCAGTTACTTTATCTTCAAGGATGTATTTAGTTTTAAGTTATGTATACTGCCGAAGGGGAGCCTTGGAGCAACGGTGAAGTTGTTTCTGTGTGACCTATAGGTCACGGGTTCCGAGTCATGGAATCAGTCATTGATGCTTGCATCAGGGTAGGCTACCTACATCACACCCCTTGGGGTGCGGCTCTTCCCTGGACCCTATATGAACGCGGGATGCTTCGTTCAGCGGGCTGCCCTAAGTTATATATACAGCCTTACGTCGTCACGTCAATTTTATCTATCGTAGCACATAACCTGTCTTATTTTCAAGGTTACAAATCTGACATTTTAAGGAGACTTACCTAAAGATATTCTTTGGGTGACCTGATAACATAAAAGATTTCTTGCACTGACGGTGTATATGACTTAAACTCTTTATTTACACACATTACTTTGCATTAAATATAAAATTACACTATGAGGATATTTTAACTTATCATAGCAGGTAACAAGCCTCATACTGCAAGCTACTAATTTCGTTTCTTATGGACGGTTACCTGTACTTAAATGATCTAATAGTGTAAAAATTCTTTTATGTTGTCAGTGTATAGAACAGAACGAGAAGAGTCTCTTTTAACTTTTCTGTTTTGGGCATGTTTCCTACAGCTGTTGATATCAACTCTGAGAGATCTACATAAACTGTATCCTTCAATCAACCCGAATTTTTCATTGGCAAAAATTGATGGAACAGCAATACATGAGGTTGTTTACTCCCAAAGTTGATCATTTTCAGTATATGTAGTACTATTTTTTTAAGCAAAACACAACTACTGTGCTAACCAAAGTTTCCCTAGCTAATTTTTCAGAAAGTGCGATGCTTTTGTGATATATTGAAATCAATCGGGCAACTGTGGACTGGAAATGATGAGTGGATGATCAAATGCAAAGAGAACTCACACAGTAAACTAAATGATTTTGAATATGGTATGATCATATCTGTAGTTTAATACTCCCTCCGTCCCAAACAGATGATACTCTTCGGATTTCGAGAGTCAACTTCTTAACTTTGACTATGAATTCGAACATAGAATCGTTAAGTTTTTTAAAATAAAATTAATATATTTGGAAACTACATAAAAAGTACTATAAGTCAGAATAATTAACAATTCAAGATATTTAAAAGGTATATGAAAAAGTCGTGGTCAAAAAACAACTTGTTTGACTCTCGAAATCCGAAAAGCATCATCCTTTTTGAGATGAAGGAAGTATTATATAGTGATATATTTTCTATTTTTCATCTTTTTCTCTTCGATATATGAGAGTCATAATTAATGATTTTTTTCTATTTCCAATTTAGTATCGGCATTGCTCGAAGATATTATTAAGCTAGCTAGTGAAAGGATAATACA
The DNA here is from genome assembly GCF_001879085.1 of Nicotiana attenuata. Classification (NCBI taxonomy): domain Eukaryota; kingdom Viridiplantae; phylum Streptophyta; class Magnoliopsida; order Solanales; family Solanaceae; genus Nicotiana; species Nicotiana attenuata. The sequence goes on from NW_017670308.1 coordinate 117,619, forward strand.
AATGACGGATGAGGATGAGGATGAGGATGACGATGAGGATGAGCATGAGGACGATTACGAGGATATTGAGGATGATCAAACCAGAGATAGAAGTCCTTCACCTGATGCGTTTGAGGATGATCAGACCACAGAAAGAAGTCCTTCACCTGATGCATTTGAGAGAGATTTTTCCGAGTCTTATTCAAGCAACAATACTTCTCTTTCGAGCTCTCCAACTTCAATCCTCCCCGAAATAATAACCAATGCTTCAAAGAAGAATGCAAAGGCTTCTATCGCCGCGCCTCTTCGCCTATCACTCAAAGTCCAAGCAGTTGGAAAGAAGAATCCAATTGAGGTAAAGCACCTGTCATTCCACATGTTTCCCAATGTAAATCAGGATTCAAATATAGAAGCAAAGCAAGATTTTGAATATAGTCAGGATTGTGAAATAGTGGACTTGCCAGAGATTCTACTGACTAACCTGGAGAATTTATCAGAAAATAGTGGAATATATTGGACTGGTGCATCAAATGGTCAACCCGTGCAAGCTCGTGTTACATTTGATGTGCTTTTACCTCCATCTTCAATTTCTAAGTTGCAATCAAATGTAGCAGAACAGGCAGCAGTGCCACCTTCTCCATATATATTATCACCAAATATTGTAGAATCACAGGGACAAACAACACCTGCACCCGATTCCACGCCCTCACCAAAGAGCGAGGAATCAACACCATCGTCACCAGCAGCCCAACCTACTACATCAGGAAACGGTGTAACACCTCCACCTCCACCTCCACCTCCACCTCCTGCCATTACATCAAAAAATAGAGCAGTGCCTCCCCCTCCGTTGCCGCCTCCCAGGAAATCAGAAATAGTACATTCATCTCCACCTCCACTTTCACCTCACAAAGTAGTAAGGGGTATGGTAACCTCACATCCACTTCCACCAAGGGCATCAAATGGAGCAACGCCAGCACCACCTTCGCCGAAGCCAATTGGAAAGGTAGCTGCACCTCCACCACCACCAATGCCAATGGGAAAGAGAGCTACACCTCCACCATCACCACCTCCACCAATGCCAATGAAAAAGGGAGGTGCACCACCACCACCACCACCAGTGTTTGCAGGTGCCAAAAATCTACGACTTAAGAAAGCAGCCACTAAACTGAAAAGATCATCCCAAATGGGAAATCTTTATCGATCTCTTAAAGGAAAAGTTGAAGGATCTAGTTTGGATGGGAAATCAAAAGGGGGAAAGGGAAAATTTAGCGCCGCCTCAAAAGGAGGTAAACCAGGAATGGCTGATGCATTAGCTGAGATGACAAAGAGGTAATTAATCTTCTCGAAATTTCAAATCATTATTTGGTAGGAGGCAACATTTTCTTCTGACATTGTTTATATTTTATAACTATAAATTATATCTCACAGGTCAGCATATTTCCAACAAATTGAAGAAGATGTTAAAAATCATGCAAAAACAATCATGGAGATGAAAAAGGCCATTGCTTCTTTCCATACATCAGATATGTCTGAGCTCATTAGATTCCACAATTATGTAGAGCTCCACCTTGAGAAACTAACAGACGAATCTCAGGTTCATCTACATTTCTTATTTCTACCACTACCATTTCAGGATGTCGTTGGCTTAAATTTTTTTTTTTGTACAGGTGCTAGCAAGATTTGAAGATTTTCCTTTTAAGAAGTTGGAAGCTTTGAGGACGGCAGCAACTCTCTATTCCAAGTTAGATTCAATAGTCTGTACTTTACAGAGTTGGCAACTGGCCTCACCTGTTAGCCAACATCTTGCTAGAGCTGAGAGGTACTTCAACAAGGTAGAAACTAAATCCCTGGACCTCAAACCTTCCCATGACTCACCTCCAATTTTAATTTCCCATTAACAGCTCTAACAAATAATTCTTTCATCTAGATAAAAGGAGATGTGGATTCTCTGGAAAGGACAAAAGATGAAGAATCCAAGAAACTAAAAACCCATAAAATCCATTTTGATTTCAGTATCCTTGTGCGCATCAAAGAATTGATGGTTGATGTTTCCTCAAACTGTATGGAACTGGCAATAAAGGTTAGCACAATGAAAATCACTCTTATATTAAATCTTGTAAATAACTGATACAATGTTTTGAATTTGAAATGTACTTTAAACATATTTCAATACGTCGATATGGAATGCATAGAGTAGACAGTCTACCCTAATTCATGCATTAGTGGCTGGTTCCACGGCTCGAACCCGTGACCTATAGGTCATACAGAGACAACTTTACCGTTGATTTGGTTAACAATTTTTTGAAATAATGCTGTAATGTCGAATCAGGAAAAGAGAGAAGCAACAGCAAAGGAAAAAGATGGAGCTGCAACAATAAATGAAGGGTGCAAAAAGGAATCAGCTCAACTGCTTTGGAAAGCCTTTCAGTTTGCATTCAGAGTGTATACTTTTGCTGGTGGGCATGATGAGAGAGCAGAAAAGTTGACAAAAGAATTGGCTGAAGAAATCGAGACAGGCCTTCATCGTTAGATAATTAGTTTCTGCCCCTTTTTTCCAAAACAAAAAGGAAACAAAAGAAAGTCACTATAGGCTGCAATATATTGGCATTGTTGATGTTATTCTTGGCAAGGGCCTTGTAAATGCTTCTTTGAGCTATGATTTTCATGCTTATATATATGCTAGGAGAGAATTGCTAGACAAGATAATCATTATTTGTATAGACTGAGCGGAGAATTGAGCTAAAATCTAGCTTTGCCCTACCATTGTTGATACATACAATATATATCACACCTTAGTGACTGGTTTTGTAGCATGTGTATAGTAGCAGACTGTCTATTCTTTCCTTGTCAAACCAAAAAGAAAAAAAAATACACATGTAACAACATATAGATTGCCTAGAGTCTAACTTCTATATACAGACATTATAACATTTATCTTATGTGGTATCAGTAACTTGGAAACAAGGCACACAATGCAGCTACAACAGGTTAAAATACATGGGCAGTCCGGTGTATAAAGTATCCCGCGTTCACGCAGAGTCCGGGGAAGGGCCGCACTCAAAGTGGTGTGATATAGATAGTATCAGAGGCGGACCTAGGATTTATAGACGGCGGGGCACCCTATCTTAATCCATACAGTTAACTCTTGCCATAGTGTATTTGATTGGTTATTTGGTTCTGCAATCTAGCGCAGTTCTCAAATGATTATATATGTTAATTTAGTTACATTATTCAACTTATATATACAAATTGATCATCCAATTAATTAACAGGTTTCAAGTTTGATTTAATCAAATTTTCTACTTCCAGAAGAGAATTGTACGTTTTACTTGCATTTTATAAATTATAGATTACATCCGTTCTAATGATAATACAAATAAATAACAAGATGAGTAAAGTTAAATATAACATCCCTTTGACAGAGAGTGTTCAAAAATGATGTGAATGAAATAGAAAGAGATAGAAAAGAATTAAAGGAAAAGGAAAAAGGAGCAAAAGAAGAACGAAGATTGTAGCTGAAGACACTACCGGTAAGAAATATAAGAAACAAGGTAAGGGAAAAGGTGAAAAATAATAAAAACAAAGAAATAACTCAGGAATTAAGGATGTACTGTTTCTCATACTCAAGTTGTACAAGAGTATACTATCTTCGAATTCAGAAAAGAAAAAAAAGAAGAAGAAAATGATCAGTTGCAGAAACCGGTTTCGAACCCAAGGCGTCAAAACAATGGAAGGCGCTTGAGCAGGCCACTCGACCAACGCTCCTGTCCAAACTTTTATGATTGAGGGTGCCAACTAAACTATTTAACGTGCTCAATGTATATACAAATATATACATAACAAATTTACAATGTTTTTGCCGAGGCTAACGGATTCGGGTGACCCCTCTACGCCCAATATAGCTCCGCCTCTGGATAGCATATCCTAATGCAAGCATTAGTGACTGCTTCCACGGCTCGAACCCGTGACCTATAGGTCACACGGGGACAACTTTACCATTGCTCCAAGACCCCGTTCAACATGTTAAAATACATGTAAAAAAAAATTAAATTGTCAGTGTATATAAGTTAACTTCGTATGTATGTCGTCTATTATTTTATACAGTATTATTAGCGGACACTCTTACGTTTGCTTTTGTCAAAAAATGATAGCTCAACATGGTTATGAATATACGATACATAGTTATTCCTTTCATTATCACCTGATTTCAACTTGCAAGCAAGAAATGCATATGATATCAGTAAAAAATTCAGACACATACTATTTTTTTTTCCTTCTTTTGATATTTGATTTTATCAGTCCTTCCAGAAATTTTTATATATGCCATCATTTTTAATAGTCAAAATGTGGTAGAACATGTCAACACATCACGTATTTCAAATTACCTAAGTGATTTTATGCATGCAAACAAAAGTAGAACTCAAGTCTAGAGCTAAAAGAAACAGGGAAAAGTAGTAAATTCATTTAAACAAAAAGACAAACACCTGATGGGCTTCACTTCAAAAATACCGATTGTGATTCTCTCGGGTAGCTTTTATCACAAATCTCCATATAACTCCATATTCGCATAGGGCCGCGCGTAAATTAGCTTAACGGGACAGGATATATAGCAACGGGGTTCGTCTACTGTTATAATTATTTGGCTCTTTGTTTACTTTCATCTTCAAGATTTAGCTTTCATCTGCGTCTTTTTTCATGTGGCAAACTTAACTCTGTGACGCAGTTACTATTTAAACTATTTTGACTGCGACTTATAATATTTTATTAAATTTTGAATGGGTAAAATTTATTTCAAAAAAATTTAAAAATAAATTGTTCAAGTTCACACTGAAAATTAGTTGGCTTAAACCTCCGAATTACGTCATATAAAATGGAAGGAAGGAAACATTATTTATGAAAGAAAAAAGATTTTACAAGAAAAACTAGTAAATTCACATTTTATTATATAACAGTAAAAGAAGAAAAAGAGTATTGTAGAAAAAGTAGAGGGAGTGATAATTCTTATTGATTTTGGGATGATTTACAATGGAATAAAACCCTCTATTTATAGGGAGAGAGTGACTTAGCCACCAAGTAATAAACCATATAATTTCTCTAAATATAGACATTCACCATAAATAAAATTTTATTTATAACACATTTGTTTTTTTTAATAAATATTCTCCTTATTTCAGTTATATCCACCTTTCTTCCTTATTTTTTTTCACCATTCTTCCTTCTTCTTTATTTTTTTTAACCTTTCTTCTTTATTTTTTAACTTCTTCTTCATTTTTTTAGCCTTTTTTCTTCAGTTCCCCTTATGGGTTTCCTTTGGAAAAATTTTCTCTCTTGTTTCCTCTGAAATGATTATTCTTTTTCTTGTTTTAGTCGTCTTTTATGTCTAACACAAATTGTTGAAAAAAATATCAATTTAAATCTTTTTAATAAACTCAACACCTTGTAGAGAATAAAGTTGAATCTCTTGAACATTCTTTATGTAATCTGGAATTAGAGAATATAATTGTTGGCTAACTAATTTTTATTTGCAAATTTTTTTTTATGTAATATAAGATGATTTTAAAGAAATGCAACACTATATACCTTATTTATATTTTTATTGTGCTATAAAGTGAATATAATTAAGGACTTATTCAATTGGAGTTGATTAGCATAAAGCACAATCACAACTAAACATAAAATTAACACATTATATTGAATACTGTTTTGGCCAAAACTCCAAAATTAATCAATCATCCGAGAGTAATACATTATGAATAAACTATATAAAAAACTTCGTACAAACCATAAGTTAATATAGTTAGACAAACGCACCTTTAAAGTCCAACATGGAATTTTAATATATAAGAGAATATAGTTCGGGGAGGTTTTGGGGACACAAAATAGTTTAAGTAGGTAATTGACAAAAAATAATAGACGCGCCTCTAAGAATGCAATGAAGGGTTTTTAATATGAAGGGCAACATAGTTCGGGGGGGAGTTGTGGGGACGGGGGGGGGTAGGATTGGGTACACCAAATAGTTTAAGTAGGAAACTGACAAAAACATGATAGTTTAGGAGGATTTAGGGTATTATAACTCAAAAAAAAAAAAGGTAAAAATTGTACATCCAAAATGTGAGATCCCCTTAAAACACCTATTTTTGTCATTAGAACAAGAGTTAAAACTATTTTACTCACCAACCTAGGGGTGTATATAGGGTCGGTACTATCAAATCAAACTAATTGTGTCGGGTTATTAAATTTAAAGACCAATCCAAACTAACAAAAGTCGGATTTTTTAATCTCGGTTTCTCGGATTTTTCGAATTTTTGGGTTTTTTAATTTTTTTCCTCATAAAATCTTCCTAGCACAAAATATAGAATTTATGCTCCAAATATTTATTTAATCATAATAAGACAGAACTATATAAGGTATTTTTAAAAAAAAAAATAACATAAAATATGAGATGACTCATGGCATTGTACTAAAATATTCAAAAATAAAATTAATAAAGTCGCATAAAATAAATATTATTATTAAGCTATAATGAAAATGGCCATAATAAGTACTACTATTTACATGACTAAATACTAAAAAATAAGTTATGCATTTATCTAAACCATGGAAAACCTAAAAAATAGATATCCAACACAATTGTCATTCCTAGTACAATAGAATTGAATGTCTTTTGTTAGTATTAGTATTGATTTGATTTTGGTTTGGGATTTGAGTTACTGACATTTATGGACTATAAAATTTATTGGAGCATTCAAAAATTATAAGTCCAAGTTTGAAATAATACGTTAAAAGATAAAACTATAAAAATGTTTAGGAAATATTCATAAACTATGCTACAATAAATATATTTTTTTGTATTAAATATATTAAAAGCTTTTATACAGGTAAAGTCGGGTTGGTTTGGTTTCGTTTGACTTTTTCTAGTTAAAACCAAACCAAACCAATTATGGTCGGGGTTTTTTCCCAACACCAAAACAAATTAAACCGAACCATCGTCGAGTTTTTTTTTTCCGTTTTAACTCGAATTATCGGTTTGATGCGATTTGTCAATTTCCTTGCTCCTACACCAACCAAACATCGAAAAATATTCTCCATTCATTAAATACGGAAAGATAAGTTTTAATAAAAACAATTAATTTCTTGAGAAATACCTTTTAGGAAAACATTTCCCTAGGGGAACATTTTCCTTCGTAACAATAAAAACCATGCTATATGCATTTAGTTCTTTAGAATTTGCTTTACGTAATGTTTAACTTGACTTTTTGGATTATCATTTATTATTCTTAATTAAGCACAATATAATATTTGCTTTATATATATTTATATATATATTATTACTAATGCACGGATATGAATGCCTCGTAAAACAAATTAGCCTGCAACACATGGCTGCTCCAAAGACGACGGTTTATCTTCTCCTTTTGTTGGTTTTCACAAGTGATCTCTCTCTCTCCTCTCTCTCGCGCTCATTTTTTATTTATATTCCTAGCCGGTATGCATAAATTATATAATGATCATACACTATTATATTATATTATATATGAATTATACATATATTATACGTCTGCCGCAAGGGTGTTCAGTTCAAAGTCTATCTTTTTTTATCAATAACAAGTAATATTATACCCTATAAATGGGCAGTTCGGTGTACTAAGCTTCCGCTATACGCGAGATCCGGGAAAAGGCCGGACCACAAGGGTCGTCTATTGTATGCAGTTTTACCCCACATTTTTGCAAGAGGTTGTTTCCACAGCTCGGACTCGTGACCTCCTGATCACATGGCAGCAACTTTACCAAATACGTCAAGGCTTCCCTTCTAATATTATACCCTATATATAGTATATTTTTCGACGAAGGATGTTCAGTTGACCACCCTTAGTTTGACCACATATAGTTTCACCTCTGGTCTGCCAACAACAACAAACAACAACAAACCCAGTGAAGTTCCACACGTGGAGTCTGGGGAGGGTAAAATGTATGCAGACCTTACCCCTACCTTTAGAAAAATAGAGAGACTGTTTCCGGAAGACCCTCGGCTTAGGACTTCACCTCTGGTCTGCCGGCTACTTTTTAATTTAAACAGTTTCGTGTGCAACTATTTAGGTTAATTCTTCTTATCTAACTAATGAAATGAATATTATAACAGGTATATTATATGAAGTGGAAGCAAGGAATGTAGTGTATGTGCATTGCAACAGTGACAGTGACTGCGAGTTTATTTGCAAAGATGAGAATTATAAGATGGATCCTTTTTGCTACAAAAGCCTATGCGTTTGTGATAGTAATTACTTTTGCAAAAATAAATTTGGTTGCCACTTGAAAGGATTCGAATGCGATGATGGTGATGTCCAATGTATTAATTACACGTGTCAGTGCCCAGAAAAAGTGTAGGGCTAGCTATGTAAAAATTATGAGTCCTAATTATACATATTCCGAACTACCTCGGCTTGTAAGGGAAAATTTCACGTAAGAACAATTGGGATCCTTACTTTTTAATTTTATGGCCCATATTTTAATTTACAATCAACTAGCCAAAAATAATAGGTTAAGATTCAACATCCAACTCCAATAGATTTTCAAATTACTATTTAATTTTTAAAAAAGATTGCTCAACCTTTTACGTTAATTTTCGAATAAGTAACTGTAACCCAAATATTAGTTCAACAAATCAAATCCATTTGGATGGTGAAAATTAGATTTTTAACAAGCTTAAATATGTGGGTTTAGATTCCGAATTTGATTTTCTAAGAAATTTGGAGTGGGTATTATCTAGAATTGTTAGAAATAGTATAAGGAAGTTGTATATAAAATTTGAAGTTATTTAATGGAGACTTGGGCTGATTTTAAACAAGAATTGCAACTGAAAATCGTGGAAGAAGTTCATTTACAAACGCTTGTATAAAGGTGTATAAAAGTGTATTATTGTATAAGATGTGTTTATACACTCATATACACTATTATACAAGATTATACAAAAAACTGACTTCGTCTTCTTCCTTGCGTTTTTTCTGAAATTTAACTCAAATCTTGCTCAAATCTACTCCAAATCACTTCAAAGTTAAATTTTGAACTCCTTTTGACATTTTCAATCAATTGGAACAACACTCAATTCAAACAACTAACAAACTCAAAAAATCTTAGTTTTGAAAGCCAAGCTTTGAATGGCCTTCAATGGTGGAATGTTGAATCTTCAATTTTCTTACATTGCAACCAGGTGACACAGGGGAGAAGCAGTACTAGCGGACGTGTCACGACCCAAGTTCGCCCTCCGTGAACTGTCATGACGGCACCTAGTCTCTACGACTAGGTAAGCCTAACAAATTGCGGAAAACAAAAACGAAAGATAAAACTAGCCAAATACCGCGGATAAAACATAAGTAGAACGTTTAAGATGCCGCTCGGCATATACAAATATAAACTCTCAAACTGAATCAACTCCCAAAATTCGAAATCTCATAAAATCACAAGCTGTGGAATAACTACAAATTGTTCTAACTCCAGAATGATCTAAACAAAAGTAAATACAGGAGAGCTAAAGCTAGAAGAGAGAATAGAGAGAGACTCCTCGGTCTGCGGACGCGGCAGATATACCTTAAAGTCTCTAAAGGTCGCCTCGCCTCGCTAACGGTATCGCTGAGCCGATGAACCTGGATCTGCACACGAAAAATATGTGCAGGAAAGGGCATGAGTACACCACGGCGGTACCCAATAAGTGCCAAGCCTAACCTCGGTCGAGTAGTGACGAGGAAGGTCAGGGCCCCACCGGTCATATACATATATATATATATATATAAGGAAATGAAACAGTATGGAGTAACACAGGATAATAAGAATAACACAACTACAACAGAGAGAAAAATCACAGAAAGAATATAGCTCCACACAGAGATAGCAACCGGGGATCTCCTAGGATATCGTCCTGTAGTCCCCAAATGTAAATATCCAGTGGATCTCCCGGGTGTCGTCCCGTAGTCCAAATCATAGTGCGCAGGGGATCTACCGGAATACCAATACATAGTCCCAAATGTAAATATCCAGTATAGGGGGAATCTATCCGGTGCAGTTCCGTAGTTCCAATGTAAATGTGCATGGGGGTCTACCGGAATACCAATCCATAGTCCCAAATAAACAGGCAAGGGTATCTACCGGGATATCGCCCGTAGTCCCAAAATAAACACATAGCAATATCACGAAGAATATTCAATTCTATCCAATTCCATACCAAGGAAAAATAGGTATTTCTAACCTAGCATGCTGCACAAAATTCAAATAAGGCAGTTTGAGCAAGTAAAACACTTAAGTCACTTAGACATGCTTCCCTAAGCTAACAGTAGGCTTAAATTGCAAGTAGTGTACAACAAGGAAGAAACTAGAATCCTCACACTCCCACGAGTTCATACATACCAAATACATAAAATTCGGACTACAAACGGCCCCTCAAATCCCCAAATCCAAGTCTCCAATTTCAAACCCTAAACCCCCAATTCTAACCCTTATTTTCCATAAAATTCTTGCCAAATCAGTAGAATAATACCATATAAACGAGTTTCGGTTCCAAAAATCTTACCTCCTTGAAGCTCCCTTGAATCCTGTCTCAAAAACCTTCCAAAAAGCTCAATTCTCGGATAAAAATGGTGAAAGAATAGGCTAAAATCGCGACAGAAACCTTAGATAGGTTCTGGCCCAGGGTTTCCGCACATGCGGCCATTTCCTCGCACCTGCGGACCCGCACCTGCGGTCCCAGGTGCGCATATGCGAAAATACACTTAAATGCACTGGCCGCGCCTGCGCTTCACTTACTGCATATGCGATCTCGCAGGTGCGATAAAGCACTCGCACCTGCGACTCCTGATTTTCCTTCCTCTGGCCGCATCTGCTGCTGGCCACACGCTTCTGCAGGCCCGCACCTGCGGTAATCCGCAGGTGCGGTTATGACAGCACTTCAGCAGCTGAAGCTGCTTCCAAATCTCCCGATTTCTTCCGTCAACCTTCCAAAATCATCACGGGGTCCCCGGGACCTCAACCAAAAATACGAACGAGTCCTATACTACTATTTAAACTCGTACCAACCCTCGGACACTCAAAACAACGCCGAAATACCAAATCACCCTCGGATTCAAGCTTAAGGATTCCAAAACTTCCAATTTTCGCTTTCGATCAAAAAGTCTATCAAACCTCATCCAAATTACCTGAAATTTTGCACACACATCCCAAATGACACAACGGACCTACTCCAACTTCCGGAATTCCATTCCGACCCCGATATCAAAATCCCACTATCGAACCGGAAACTTCAAAAATTCGACTTTTGACATTTCAAGCCTAATTAAGCTACGGACCTCCAAAACCCAATCCGAAAACGCTCCTAAGCCCAAATTCACTCAACGGAGCTAACGAAATCGACAAAATTCCATTCCGAGGCCGTCTTCACACTGCTCCGACTATGGTCCAAATTTTAAACCTTAAGCTCTCATTTAGGGGCTAAGTGTCTCAAAACACTCCGAAACTCACAACGAATCATCCCGGCAAATCAAAATAGCAGAAACAAACACGGGTGAAGCAGTTAATAGGGGATCGGGGGGTTAATTCTTAAAATGACCGGCTGGGTCGTTACATCTTCCCCCTCTTAAAACATTCGTTCGTCCTCGAACGAGCATAGAGACATACCTGAAGCAGTGAAAAGATGAGGGTAACGGCTGCGCATATAATGCTCGGTCTCCTAAGTCGCCTCCTCGACCGGCTGACCCCGCCACTGAACCTTCACGGATGCAATGTCCTTTGACCTCAACTTTCGAACCTGTCTGTCCAATATCGCCACTGGCTCTTCAACAAAAGATAGATCCCCAACTGAACTGAACTGAAATCCAACACGTGCGACAGATCACCATAATACTTCCGGAGCATCGAAATATGAAATACCAGATGAACTCCTGCCAAGCTGGGAGGTAAGGCAAGCTCATAAGCAACCTCCCCAACACGTCTCAATATCTCAAAAGGACCAATAAACCTCGGACTCAACTTCCCTTTCTTCCCGAATCTCATAACGCCCTTCATAGGCGAAACCTGAAGCAAGACCCGCTCTCCAACCATGTAGGAAACATCACGAACCTTCCGATCCGCATAACTCTTCTGTATGGACTGGGCTGTGCGAAGTCTATCCTGAATCACCTTAACCTTCTCCAAACCATCCTGTACCAAATCAGTGCCCAATAATCTAGCCTCACCCGGCTCAAACCAACCCACCAGTGATCTATACCTCCTACCATACAAAGCCTCATACGGTGCCATCTGAATGCTGGACTGATAACTGTTGTTGTATGCAAACTCCGCCAATGACAAGAACTGATCCCAAGAACCTCCAAACTCCATCATACACACATGGAGCATATCCTCAAGAATCTGAATAGTGCGCTTGGACTGTCCGTCCGTCTGGGGGAGAAATGTTGTACTCAACTCCACCCGAGTACCCAACTCATGTTGTACGGCCCTCCAGAACCGTGATGTGAACTGAGTACCTCTATCTGAAATGATGGAAACCGGAATACCATGCAGACGAACAATCTCCCGGATATAAATCTCCGCTAACCGCTCCGAAGAGTAGGTAGTACACACAGGAATGAAATGCGCGGACTTGGTCAACCGATCCACAATCACCCAAATAGCATCGAACTTCCTCAACGTCCGTGGGAGTCAAACTACGAAGTCCATGGTGATCCGCTCCCACTTCCACTCCGAAATCTCTATCTGCTGAAGCAACCCACCCGGTCTCTGGTGCTCATACTTCACCTACTGAAAATTGAGGCACCGAGCTACAAACCCAACTATATCTCTCTTCATCCGCCTCCACCTATAGTGCTGTCTCAAATCCTGGTACATCTTCGCGGCACCCGGGTGGACGGAATACGCAAACTATGGTCCTCCTCTAGAATCAACTCCCGAAGCCCATCAACATTGGGTACACATACCCGACCCTACATCCTCAATACCCCGTCATCACCAATGGTCACATCTCTGGCATCACCATGCAGGACCTTGTCCTTGAGGACAAGCAAATGAGGGTCATCAAATTGACGCTCCCGGATACGATCAAACAAGGAAGACCGAGAAACCACACAAGCAAGGACCCGACTGGGCTCCGAAAGATCCAATCTCACAAACTGGCTGGCTAAGGCCTGAACGTCCATCACCAAGGGCCTCTCCGCTGTCGGTAGATAAGCTAAACTCCCCAAACTCTCTGCCCAGTGACTCAAAGCATTGGCCACCACATTGGCCTTGCCCGGGTGATATAAGATAGTGATATCATAGTCCTTCAGCAGCTCTAACCATCTCCTCTGCGCAAATTAAGGTCCTTCTGCTTGAACAGATGCTGCAAACTCCGGTGATCAGTATAAATCTTACAAGGCACACTGTATAAATAATGACGCCAGATCTTCAAGGCGTGAACAATATCAGCTAACTCGAGATCATAGACAGGATAATTCTTCTCATGTACCTTCAACTGTCTGGACGCGTAGGCAATCACCCTACCGTCCTACATCAATACTGCTCCAAGGCCAATCCTCGAGGCATCACAATAGACAGTATAAGACCCCGAACCTGTAGGCAATATCAAAACTGCGGTTGTAGTCAAAGCTATCTTAAGCTTCTGGAAGCTCGCCTCACACTCTTCTGTCCACTGGAAAGGAGCACCCTTCTGGGTCAGCCTGGTCATAGGTGTTGCAATAGATGAAAACCCCTCAACAAATCGGCGGTAATAACCCGCCAAGCCAAGAAAACTGCGGATCTCTGTAGCTGAGGATGGTCTGGGCCAACTCTGCACTGCTTTCACTTTCTTCGGATCCACCTTTATCCCCTCACTAGATACCACGTGACCCAAGAATGCCACGGAATCCAACCAAAACTCACATTTCGAGAACTTATCATATAACTTCTTTTCTCTCAAGGTCTGAAGCACTGTCCTCAGGTGCTGCTCATGATCTTCCCGACTCCGGGAGTATACCAGAATGTCATCAATAAAGACAATGACGAATGAGTCAAGATATGGCCGGAATACATTGTGCATCAAATGCATGAAGGTTGCTGGGGCATTGGTCAGCCCAAATGACATAACAAGGAACTCGTAATGACCATACTGAGTCCTGAAGGCACTCTTCGGGATATCTGGCTCCCGAATCTTCAACTGATGATAGACTGAACGCAAGTCAATCTTAGAAAACACACGAGCACCCTGTAACTGATCAAACAGGTCATCAATACGAGGCAAAGGATAACGGTTCTTCACTGTAACCTTGTTCAACTGGAGATAATCAATGCACATACGCATAGAACTATCCCTTTCCTCACAAACAAGACAGGAGCACCCCAAGGTGATACACTAGGCCGAATAAAACCCTTATCAAGCAATTCCTATAGCTGCTCCTTGAACTCCTTCAACTTAGGAGGAGCCATATGGTACGGAGGAATAGAAATGGGCCGAGTGCCCGGCAACAAATCAATGCCAAAATCAGTATCCCTATCGGGCGGCGTGCTCGGAAGATCAGCTGGAAACACATCAGAGAAATCCCGTACTACTGGGACTGAATCAATTGTAGGGGTATCAATACTAACATCTCTCACATAAGCTAGATACGTGTCACACCCCTTCTCAATCATACGCTGAGCCTTAAGGAATGAAATAACTCTACTGGAAGTATGATCGAAGGTACCCCTCCACTATACTCGCGATACACCTGGTATAGCCAGCGTCACGGTTTTCGCGTGATATCAAGAATAGCATAATGGGGCGACAACCATTCCATGCCCAAGATAACATCGAAGTTTACCATGCTGAGCAATAATAAATCGGCTCTGGTCTCAAAACCACTAAGAGCAATCAAACACGACCGACAAACGCAGTCCACAATAAGAGAATCTCCAACAGGAGTAGAAACATAAACAGGAGAACTCAAGGAATCCTGAGATACGCCCAAATGCGGGGCAAAATAAGAGGACACATAAGAATAAGTGGAGCCTGGATCGAATAAAACTGATGCATCTCTATGACAGACCAGGATAATACCTGTGATGATAGAATCGGAGGTGACAGCCTCAGTACGGGCGGGAAGGGCATAGTATCTGTCCTGGCCTCCCCGACTAGGGCGACATCTACCTCCCCGACCTCCACCTCTAGCTGGCAAGGTAGGTAGGGTTGCAATTGGTGCTGTAACCGTAGCCTGGGAACTCTGCGGGGCACGCTGCGACTGAGAAGTCTATGGAGGTTCACCCCTCCTAAGTCTGGGACAATCCCTCACCATATGGCGTGTGTCGCCACACTCAAAACAAGCTCTAGAGGACGTGGCGACTGTGACTGCCACTGAAAGCACCTCGTGTAGGAGGCGCACTAGATACTGGAGGTGCATAATAGGGCTCCTGAGGTCTAGGAGGAGCTGGAATTTCACTGGCTGCTGGAAGAGCTGAATGAACTGGGCGACTTATATAACCCCTACCATGACGAACTGCAAGTGGGGCACGGGCACCAGAATAATGGCCCGACTCTCGAGACCTCTTGGCCTCCCTCTCCTCTCTATCCCGAGCATGCATGCCCTCTACTCTCCTAGCAATGTTCACCACCTACTGATAAGAAATATCCATCTCCAACTCCCGAGCCATGCTAGACCTGATGTTGGGAATGAGCCCCTCAATAAACCGGTGAACTCTCTCACGAACTGTAGAAACCAAGGCTGGTGCATGCCTAGCCAAATCGGTGAAACGGACAGCATACTCAGAAACAGTCATAGAACCCTAGCGCAAATCCTCAAACTCTGCGCGCCATGCGTCCCTGAGGCTCCAAGGGACAAACTCTCTCAAGAACATATCTGAAAGCTGAGTCCAAGTAAGGAAAGCTGCCTCAGCTGGACTGTCCAACTCAAAAGTACGCCACCACTGATAGGCTGCTCCTCGAAGCTGGAAAGCAGTGAAAGAAACCCCACTCAATCCTGATATACCTATAGTGCGGAGGATACGGTAGCACTCCTCCAGAAATCCCAGGGCATCATCTGATGCTAAACCACTGAATACAGGAGGCTTGTACTTCTTGAACCTCTCAAGCCTCCGTTGCTCATCCTCGGAAGCCACTACCCTGTCCTCGGGCTGAACTGGGGCTACAGGCGATATCGGTATAACCTCTAGGATCTGATCAACCTAGACCCGCTGCTCAGGAGTGCGGGCGGCAGGAGTCTGTGCTCCTCCCCCACCCTGGGATGTGGTAGCAGCAAGAGGAATCAACCCTGCCTGAGCTAGAGTGGTGTACATGCTCAAGAACCGTGCGAGGTAGTAGCAGTAGGCGTATCAGGTGTCTGGACTCCGGCTGGAGGTGCTGGTGGCTCCTCTGTGGCAGCTCGCGCGGGTGCTCTGGCTGCACCACGTGCGCGTCCTCGGCCTCTACCCCAGCCCCGGCCTCTGACAGCTCTAGCAGGGGGCGCGAGTGCCTGGTCACCTCCAGTAGCATGTGTCCTCACCATCTGTGAGAATATAAGACAGAAGTTTAGAATTGTGATATCAAAATCTTGCACGACAAGGAAATCAAATGAAGTAGAATTTTCCTAACAGTTACATAGCCTCTCGTAGATAAGTACAGACGTCTCTGTATCGATCCGCGAGAATCTAATAAATCGGCTTGTGATTCATGACTCCTATGAACCTAGAGCTCTCATACCAACTTGTCACGATCCAAGTTCGCCCTCCGTGAACTGTCGTGACGGCACCTAGTCTCTACGACTAGGTAAGCTTAACAAATTGAGGAAAACGAAAACGAAAGATAAAACTAGCCAAATACTGCGGATAAATCATAAATAGAACGTTTAAGATGCCGCTCGACATATACAAATATAAACTCTCAAACTGAATCAACTCCCAAAACCCGGAATCTCAAGAAATCACAAGCTGTGGAATAACTACAAATTGTTCTAACTCCAGAATGTCAAAACAAAAGTAAATACAGGAGAGCTAAAGCTAGAAGAGAGAATAGAGAGAGACTCCTCGGTCTGCGGACGTGGCTGATATACCTCAAAGTCTCTAAAGGTTGCCTCACCTCGCTAACGATATGGCTGAGCCGATGAACCTGGATCTGCACACGAAAAACATGTACAGGAAAGGGCATGAGTACACCACGGCGGTAACCAGTAAGTGCCAAGCCTAACCCCGGCCGAGTAGTGACGAGGACGGTCAGGGTCCTACCGGTTATATATATATATATATATATATATATATATATATATATATATATATATATATATATATATANCCAGTGGATCTCCCAGGTGTCATCCCGTAGTCCAACTCATAGTGCGCAGGGGATCTATCGGAATACCAATCCGTAGTCCCAAATGTAAATATCCAGTACAGGGGGAATCTACCGGATGCAATCCCGTAGTTCCAATGTAAATGTGTAGGGGGATCTACCGGAATACCAATCAGTAGTCCCAAATGAACATGCAAGGGGGATCTACCGGGATATCGCCCGTAGTCCCAAAGTAAACACACAGCAGCATCACGAAGAATTTCAATTCTATCCAATTCCATACCAAGGAGAAACAGGTATTTCTAACCTAGCATGCTGCACAGAATTCAAATAAGGCATTTTGAGCAAGTAAAACAGTTAAGTCACTTAGACATGCTTCCTAAGCTAACGGTAGGCTTAAATTGCAAGTAGTGTACAACAAGGAAGAAAACACAATTATAGTTACTTAATGAAAACAGGATTTTCAACAATTAGCACATGTACGCACTCGTCACCTCACGTACAAGGCATTTCATATATCAACAATACCAAATCCTAAGGGGAGTTCCCCCACACAAGGTTAGGCAAGCCACTTACCTCGAACCAGCTCAATCAACTCGATATCACGTTATTGCCACGAGTACCCGACTCCAAATGGCCCAAATCTATCCAATTTAATTGCAAAATTTAAATATAACTTCAAGTGGCTAATTCAAATATTAAATTGGAAGCTAACACGCGAAATTAGGAAAATCGCCCAAAAAATCTCCCGGGCCCACGTCTTGGAATCGGATAAAATTCGCAAAACTAGAATCCTCACACTCTCACGAGTTCATACATACCAAATACATGAAATTTGGACTACAAACGACCCCTCAAATCCCCAAAATCCAAATCTCCAATTTCAAACCCTAAACCCCCAATTCTAACCCTTATTTTCCATAAATTTCTTGCCAAATCAGTAGAATAATACCATATAAATGAGTTTGGGTTCCAAAAATCTTACCTCCTTGAAGCTCCCTTGAATCCTCTCTCAAAAACCTCCCAAAAAGCTCAATTCTCGGATAAAAATGGTGAAAGAATAGGCTATTTCCTCGCATCTGCGGCCATTTCCTCGCACCTGCGGACCCTCACCTGCGGTCACAGGTGCGCATCTGCGAAAATTTACTTAAATGCACTGGCCGCACCTACGCTTCACTTACCGCATATGCGGTCTCGCAGGTGCGATAAAGCACCCGCACCTATGACTCCTGATTTTCCTTCCTCTGGCCGCATCTGCGGCTGGCCACACGCTTCTGCGCGCCCGCACCTGCGGTCCCAATCTGCAGGTACGGTTATGACAGCACTTCAGCAGCTGAAGTTGCTTCCAAATCTCCCGATTCTTCCGTCAACCTTCCAAAATCATCCCGAGGCCCCCGGGACTTCAACCAAAAATACGAACGAGTCCTATACTACTATTTAATCTCTTACCAACCCTTAGAACACTCAAAAAAATACCGGAATACCAAATCACCATCGGATTCAAGCTTAAGGATTCCTAGACTTCCAATTTCCGCTTTCAATCAAAACGTCTATCAAATCTCGTCCGAATTACCTGAAATTTTGCACACATGTCCCAAATAACACAACGGACCTACTCCAACTACCGGAATTCCATTCCGACCCCAATATCAAAATCTCACTATCGAACCGGAAACTTCAAAAATTTGACTTTCGGCATTTCAAGCCTAATTAAGCTACGGACCTCCAAAACACAATCCGAACACGCTCCTAAGCCCGAAATCACCCAACGGAGCTAGCGGAATCGACGAAATTCCATTTCGAGGTACTGCTCCGACTACGATCCAAATTCTAAAGCTTAAGCTCTCATTTAGGGACTAAGTGTCCTAAAATACTCCGAAACTCACAATGAATCATCCCGGGAAATCAAAATAGCAAAAACAAACATGGGGGAAGCAGTTAATAGGGGATCAAGGTGTTAATTCTTAAAATACCAGCCGGGTCGTTACAGGACGACCCGTGACGCATATGTAGAAGATGTTAGAAGAAAAGAGAGTGAAAGCAATGTTTGTGAGAACATAGATTTAACTCCATAGCTTTTAGAATCAATAGTTATAAGAAGAGGGAAATCAACTCCATCTGACTCCAATATCCTCATGTTGTGCAGTCTGTCCCTGCACATGTCGATGAAGTCCTGGGCATCATCATGTCGCTCACCCCCGAAGATAGGAGGGTGAAGCCTAGTCCATCTATCCAATAACTTCTGCGGATCACCGTCCGCAGCTGGTCTGAGCTGGGGCGCCACTGCAGCAACTGGATGGCCCCCATCTGCGGGTAGTGCACCCGGAGTTTGATACACTGCAGCTGCATGTCCAGGAGCCTGAGCAGTAGGGGTCTGTGCTCCCCCTCCTGCCTGTGAGGTAGCCGGATCTGCTGGAAATAAACCAGCCTGAGTCATAGAATCTATGAACCGAAGCATACGGCCCATAACCTCCTGAAATCCCGGTGCTGTCATAAAGTCTGCCGGGGTGGGCTCAGCTGCGGGCAACTCGCCCTGCTCCTTGATAATAGGATCTCCCGCAGGATCTGCTGGTGGTACTACTGGAATAACTCTGGGACGCCCTCGTCCCCTACCACAGGCCGGTGCCCTCCCCCGGCCTCTACCTCGGCCTCGAGCAACAGGGGGAGCAGCTTCGCCCGGGTCTGGAACATCAGTCGTGCGTGTCCTCACTATCTGTGAGAGAATAGAAGAGGGAAATTTAGTATACCAATCACTGCACGATAGGAATGAATAAAGAGTAGTTCTTCCTAATACCCTATAGCCTCTCGAGGATAAATACAGACGTCTTCGTACCGATCTACAAGACTCTATTAGGTTTGCCCATGACTTGTGAGACCTACGTGAACCTAGTGCTCTGATACCATGTTGTCACGACCCATTTCTGAGAATAGGTCGTGATGGCGCCCAACACCGTTTGTCGGGCAAGCCAACGCAGAAAAATACTAACTAAACTTTCATTTACCTTTACCCCGAAATAGTTGGAATAATTCTTTAAGGTAAAATAAAATCAGAAACGATTAATAAAGTCATGATAATCATACAACCCCAAAATAATACAGTCTACTAATGTGTGTGCCAAGACCTGGTGTCACAAGCTGTGGGCAACTAGTAGAATATACAAAAGAATCACACTATCCTATTATCCGAAACAAAATAGATAGCAAAATACATAAGAAAGACTTCTTCAGGCTGCTGAACGGCATGGAAGGGAAGCAGCTCACCGTAGAAGTCTTGGGTCCGCTCAGGGATACGCACCAGACTGATAGCCAGATACACCTGCCTCAGATCCTGTACAATTAAGTACAGAAGTGTAGTATTAGTACATAAATAATATGTACCCAGTAAGTATCCCGTCTAATCTCGAAGAAGTAGAGACGAGAGGTCGACTTGACACGTACTAGGGTCAAATAATGTGAGGAGAGTTCATAATTAGCATGGATAGCACAAGTTATCAGCATTTAAAAATCATGGAATAACAGTTCTTTCCCAAGTATTATCATGGATATTAACCTATATTTCAAGCAGATATGAAATTCAGTCCTCAGAGAAATGCTAAGCAAAACATGCGCAAGTAACACCGTGGGACGTACGGCCCGATCCAACTTAAAGTAAATTGTGCACTGCCAAGGGTCGAACGGCTCGAACCATAAATGCATCTATTACCCCGCTCGCGAATTACCCATGCGACGCGGTCAACTATAAATAAGCTCATCAACAAGCAAACAATAATGTATATCTTAGGAGTAGTTATTCACAGGAATACCCAATATTCTCTTTCAAATGACCAAACAGGATAAGGTTCCTTCACTAGTCTCACTTACCTTAATCAAATAGTTTATACGAATCCGAATTTATCATCAAGTTAGAAGAATATCACGTAGAACATGCTTATGGGTCCTAGATTACCCGGACTTAATATAATAGCTGCTACGCACGGACTCTCATCACCTAGTACGTACGTAGCCCCCGCATATAATGGCAGTTAATTCAATTATTATACCTATGGGGACAATTCCCTCTTACAAGGTTAGAAAGGAGACTCATCTCGCTCCAAAGTGCACTTCCAATACAAAGAACGAGTCCAAGCCCTCAATTCGAAGCCGAACGATCCCAAACTCAAGATGCTTGGTGAAGGTTTTCTCTCAACTCTAAAATCGCCAATGGAGGAGTGAAAATTATCAAAAATTGATTTGGAACCCGTATTAAATGAACCTCACTACTTCAGCGATTTTCGCATCTGCGGTCAGGGGACCGCATCGCGGTCCCGCATCTGCGAGAAATAAACCGCATCTGTGAAATGGGGCGAAGGAGGTGGGACCGCTTCTGCGGTCTCGAGGCCGCATCTGCGGAGCCGCTTCTGCGGCTTGGAAGCCGCTTCTATGGTTCCTGGCCTGGCTGCCCTGGGCCGCTTCTGCGATGAAGGGACCGCTTCTGCGGTCTCGCACCTGCGGTCCACCAACCGCAGGTGCGGTTATGACAGAAGCAGCAAACTTCAGCTCTTCTCAAAAATTTTCACTTCACTCGAGCCTTGTCCGATTGACGCTCGGGGCTCCCGGGTCCCGCCCGAACATACCGACAAGTCTGAAATCACGAGATGGACCTACTCGAACCTTCGGAACACCCGAAACAACGCTAAATCTAGGAATCACCCCCTAAAACCAAATGAATCAAACTTAAGAACTTCAAGTTCTAAATTCTCCTCCAACGGGCCAAAACGCCCTTAAACTACTCGGATTGGCGCCAAATTTTGCGGGTAGGTCTTAAATGATATTTCTGACTTGTACCAGGCTTCGGAACCAACATACGAGCCCGATACCCATGAAATCAATCATTAGTTAGTTTCTTTAAATCCTTAATATTTCAGATTAACAATTTCTAATAAAAATTCATTACTCGGGCTAGGGACCTCGGAATTCGATTCCGGGCATACGCCCAGGTCCCATATTTTCCCGCGGACCCTCCGAAACTATCAAAACACGAATCCGGGCTCGTTTGCCCAAAATGTTGACCAAAGTCAAACTTAGCCTTTTAGGAAAATCCTAAAGAGTCAAATGTGCATATTTCAATCCAAACTCTTCTAAATCCCGAACAACTATCCCCGCAGGTCGTAAATTAGTTAAAGCGAGCACAGAGAGTTTTATTTGGGGGAACGGGATTGTAAAAAGGCAAACGACCGGTCGGGTCGTTACAAAATTACAGAACTAACAATATCATATAGGAAGAAAAAAGTTGTAAGGAATATACTATATTGTAGAATATCTTTATTTCATGCAAGTTGATTTTTCTATTTTACTTAGTGTAAATTATGTATTTAATTTTTTTCATTTTCCGTAGATAATTTTCTTACTTATTGTATTTAATTTTTTTCATTTTCCATAGATAATTTTCTTACTTATTGTATTTGTTAGTATTTACGTTTCTCTTATTTATGGTATTTGTATTATGAATAAAAGGAAGAAAATATATATTAACAAAAAGAAAATGAATATAAAGGCCAATTGGCCCAAACCAAACTCCCCAAAACCTAATAAAATTATAAATACTTCAATCTAAGTGAGCGTTCCTTTCCAGCCGCCAACCCCCTTGCTTCCTTTTCCCGTTTCCTTCTTTTACAGCGCCCTCTGTCTTCACGTGAAAGGAGCAAATCAACGGAATCACTGGCTACATAGCCCGATGCCTTTTCTCTTTTCAGGTATGTTTATATATCTACATCTTAAGATTTCTCAATTCTCATACACTTATTTGAGTTGAATTTTTGGATTTATATTCCAACAATTTGATAGATATTGTGGTGTATTATGATAGTTAATGAGTGGAACCTTGAAGATTATAATGTAATGTTAGGAGGATCCATACTTCGTCCAAAAGACATTATAAAAATGAGATGAAAATTCTTTCAAAAGTTTTTGAAAAAGCATACAGGTTTGTTTTCTTGTCTTGTTGCTTTAGAATTTTCCCCTCTTGTTATATGCTAAAAATTCTTGTAAAAGAATTATCTACACATAATTTTTCTCTCTTTGAATGTTCTTCTACCATTTTTACAAGTCAAACTTGCATCTTAGTATTAGTGTTTCTTTTGGTTCACTCATTCCTTTGTGCTAATTATTGTTTCTTTTGAATTTACAGGGTGCATTTTAATCTATTGAATGCAAGAAGATCAAGGATTCAGAGTGAAATTACTTCGTCCTTGGCTACAGAAGATCATCTGGTGGCAACATCTTCCGTCCCCAGATCAAATACTTAGAACTTAGTTTTGTTTTAATGTGGAACCCTTCAGAATTTTATAGATTATAGTTAAATGACCGATTGTACATTAGATAGACAATTGTATATTTTAGAATTATTTTTTAAAACTATTTAGATGATAATTTGTATAATAAGTGATATTCTAAATTTATTATTGTGTATTTCTATGGTTTGATCAAGATGTATGGATATGAAATATTTGAATTTTTTTTACGAATATTTAGTGAGGTAAAGAAAGAAAAATAGCAACGCCTCGGATAAAGAAATGTATTATCACTAAGAAATTATTTTTTATAAATAAAATAAAATATAATAAAAATTTAGTCACCAAATAAAACATAATAAAAAAAAATCTAATTAGAATATTTTGACGATTTATAGCTATGAAATTATGGATTGGTAGCTAAATATAAATACTATAGCACAACTTTAATATGTGAGCACAGCTACATATTTGAATTTTGTGGCTAAATAAATAACATCTTTTGCCATGGTATGTCCCTTTGTGGCTAAAGTAAAAGATAGCTACAAAATTGATTTATCGTGGCAAAAGAATAAAATCATTAGCTATAAATATATATTCTTCATGGCAAAATATTTTATTAATATAGCTACGTCACAAATATTCTTGTAGCAATAAGTATTAATCCTTAGCCACAAAATGTTAAAAGCTAACTTTTAATTACGCTATTTCTAGCTACGGATGCTATGACAAAAATTATTGTAGCTAAAGTGTTTAGCCACGGAAATTTTTGTGTTTAGCTACGACGTACTTCGTAGCTGTATATGCATAATGTTGTAGTGAGATTTTAAATTTGCTAGTGCTTTCAAAATATGTACAATATAGGCTAGGTCGGGTAAAACTTAAAAATATGAGCCATTTTTTGTTATGGTGTGAAGCCAAGTGTATTTTCTTATATCTTAAGACACCTATAGGTCATACGGAGACAATTTTATTGTTATTCCAGGACCCTCTTCAACATATTAAAATACAAATATGATTGTAAAAAGAAATTATACTATCAGTATATATAAATTAAATTCGTATGTATGTCGTCTATTCTTTTAGACATGAGTATTATTAGCGGGCAATCTTAAGTTTGCTTTTGTCAAAAACTGATAGCTCAACATGGTTATGAATATACGATACCATAGTTATTCCTTTCACGCGGTTGTTAAAAATTTTATTCGACATACAAAATAAGCCCTATACTAATATTCGAATATATTAAAGATTCATGCAGTTTTCAAACCCAATAAATTAAATTTCAAATTTTAATCTATCTTTTATCTAACAAATTAGTATTAAAACCTCTTTCTGATTTTCCATCACTTAAGTGTTTCTAGTCTTCTAAACCTCCCCAATATAAAGATAATAACAATACAGAATGAAAAAATTAAAAAAAAAGGTAAAATCAAATATATCTACAAATAAACGAAATCAAATTCTATAAAATTATTTCTCTAATTTTTTCCCTCCCATTTCAATTACATTTTCCTTTTTCTTCTATTTCTTTTCTCTGTTTCCTTTTCCTTTCTTACATCCTTACCCGTTCGTTTTTCCAACCAAAAAAAAAAAAAAAAGGAAAAAGACAAAACTCCTTTGTTCAAAATCAACAGATTAAACTTCAAGTTCTTATTCCATTTTTAATCTGACAAATTAGTTTTAGACTCTTTCTTTGGTTTTCCACAGATACGAGTTTTTAATCTTTTAACCTACCCAAGACAAAATAATAAAACATACTAAAAGAAATTAAAAGAAGAAGGGTAAAATCAAATTTGTGGCACAAATCAACGGAATCAAATCTTACAAATATTTTCTCTAGTTGTTTCCTTTCCTTTTCCATTTCAGTTAATTCCTTCCCCTTTCCATTTCAGTTACCTTTTTCTTCTATTTCCTTTTTCTTTTTTTCTTTTTTTTTCTTTTTTTTTCTTTTTCCTTTATTACTCCTTACACATTTATTTAGAAATAAAGAAATACAAAACTCCTCTTTCTTCTTCTCTAATTTCTCAAAATAAAGATAGCAAGTAACCAAAGAACCTCAATGCATAATAACGATAGGTAACCAATGAGATTCAAAGGCACAATAATAACATGTAACTAAAGAGACACAAAGCATTATTGATGTGATTGTTTAAAATAAAGCTGCAAAAAAAAAAAAAAAAAGGAAGGGCAAAATAAATAAATAAATATGAATCTTTTTTATGAAGGTTACTGAAAGACATAGAAAACATTCGTAGTTATTCTCATTTATATGAGAAGAGTACTCTCACCTCTTTAATTTTCTCTTATTCCATGAACATCAATAGAGAGAAATCAAAAGCATAAAATAGCAAGCACATAAAAAGATTAAAAGGGAATATACACAAAAAAACGTTGCCTGCAATTTTAAAATAAATTGAGAATGAACTATCTGAAGTCCCAATCTCCTTTGAAATCAAAAGGAAAAAGAAGTTACCTGAATTAAGATAAAAA
Source organism: Nicotiana attenuata (assembly GCF_001879085.1). Classification (NCBI taxonomy): domain Eukaryota; kingdom Viridiplantae; phylum Streptophyta; class Magnoliopsida; order Solanales; family Solanaceae; genus Nicotiana; species Nicotiana attenuata. The sequence goes on from NW_017670308.1 coordinate 143,632, forward strand.
ACTAAAATAGCTGATGTAATAGACAAAAAATCAATTAAAATGGACCAGAGGGAATAATAGAATGGACTTCAAAAAAGATAAGGAAGCAAAACTAAAATAGCCGGTATAAGTTTTCATTATCTATACTAACTATATATATATATAATAATATATATTAATATTATACCTAATATATTATATATTATATAAACTTTTAACTATTACATCTCATAAATTGACCCGTTATCCTTTCTCAAAAGCTATTGCTATATTATACTTTATTTTATGAATATCATAGTACATTTGTGTATTTACCATGTTAAAATCAAAAACAAAAAACAATAGAGCTTTAGTTATAGCTTTAGTGTAATTTTTTCTTTTCTTTTGCCGTTGTGTAATTTTTCTTTTCCACCTCATAGCCTTTGACATAGTCACATAGAGATAACCAACTATTGTAAACATAATATATCAAGTTGATCCTTTACGTATTTCTGCTCCTCTTGCATATATTTACCCAAGAGCAATAGAGTATCTAAGTTTTATACATTTGCACAAAAATATCTTATACATATACGTATTAAAAACTACCTAAAACACTTGCACCATTTCACACCTTCTCCTTTTTGTTTATGCGCTTCCTTCTCCGTAAAGGCTGCACCCGTTCTTCCCAAAGACATAAAGAGGAGATAATATAGAAAAGAAAAATTACTCAAATCCTATTGAAAAATAAAGTTAGTAGTTATTCAATTGAAGTGAATGAAAATATATATAGTCATGAAACAATAAAATCTCTAGATGTGAAATGAAAAGACAAATTAGGATTTTATAACAAATGATACCTCCAGCACACCTTCATGAATTTGCGCTTCCTATTTTCCAAGTTATTACGTTTCTTCTCATAAGCTTATTTCTATTTATTCTCATAAAAATTTACTGTTTAGAATACATAGTGTTTAGATGAAAGATTAAGGGTTTCAAAAGTAACATTCAAACGTTAAATTTTTTTGTAACTTTCAACAGTTACAATGACTTTTTGATTTAGAGCTTAGTGGGCTATTAAGTATAGTGAGTGAGACTTTATTAAAAAAACAAATATATAGAATGAATGAGATGACTATTGAAAAAATTGCCAAAAAAGGAGAAAAGAGATAAATGGCAATCCTAGTCTAAGAGAGATGCCAAGTCATCTTTTTCATTTCCTACTTTATATATTCCTTTCGTTTTCACCTGATTTCAATTTGCAAGCAAGAAATGCATATGATATCAGTATAAAATTTTGATTACATGCTATTTTTTTCCTTCTTTTGATATTTGATTTTATCTGTCCTTCCAGAAATTTTAATATATGCCATCATTTTTAACATTCAAAATGTGGTAGATCAACATATCAACACCATCACGTATTTCAAATTACGTAAGTGATCATATGCATGCAAACAAAAGCATAACTGAAATGTAGAGCTAAAAGAAATAAGGCCGTGAATGAATGAGCTTAACGCGACAGGATATATAGCAACGTGGTTCGTCTACTGTACTTATAAATCTTCAACATTTAGCTTTAATCTGTGTGTCTCTTTTCATGTGGGAAACTTACTATGTGACACAGTTACTATTTAATAGTTAAAGCTTCTTTAATCATGTTTTTGCAAATAGTTAAACAGTTAATTATTGTGATCTTATAATACTTTTTAGTAATTTCTGAAAATATAAATTTTATTTCAAAAAAATTAAATATTCTTTGTTCAAATTCAAACTGAAAATTAGTTAGCTTAAGCCTCCGAATTACAACGTATAAAAACAGGATCGAGGACGGGGTCGACCACGGCCAGGAAGCCGTCTTCGAGAAGACTGTTGTCGAGGACGGGCAGCTGTGTAAAGAAATAACGGTAGGATAGGTTCAGAAGTGGACCCAAGGAATGTTCCTCTGGATATTCCTTATTTTGTACTTTTTAGGGTTTCTTAGAAAAACCCCTTATAAATAGGAAGAGATAGAGAACAAAAGGGGGATCTTGACTTTTTGACAAAGATATATTGTAAAAGGGTTGATCACCAGAGGAGATACGAAAGTTGTCTTGTTCACTGATTATTTTATTGAACACGTTGTTGAATCTTTGTTCACAAGATCCAAAGATTCCTTATCCATCCCCACTTCTCATTTTTCCACGTCGCTGACAAGAGAAAATACCCTCCAAATCATACAATAATTGGGTGGTAGATTCTTTCTTATTATATTTATTGCCATTAACTATATTCATTGCATGCTCATGTCGTAATATCCATTGATAATCACTGAGCACAAACCAGTTATTTAACACTCTCAAATGTCGTTCATCTTACCGATAACCTACAGTATTTGATCTAGAACTTATTATATTTAACTAATATTCATCCTTTGTTTCATCATTGATTAGTTTACCCAAGAGCTCAATTTTTTTTTGGTCAAACAATTTGGCGCCGTCTGTGGGGAATTTTTAGTTAAAATTTTAGTTTCTTCTAGATCATAAAAAAGGGACAACCATCTTTTCCTCGTTTGCACGAACTAACAATGGAAGAAAAAGAAGATGAAAGACAGAAAGCAATAATGGGTGTCACTACCAACATCTTAAACACCATCAACGAGGATGACGGAGGAGAGGATGAGAATTTGACACCAAGTGCTACACCTAGGCGGAGCGATTCACCTCCCCCCCACGCAAGTGTAACCGCTTCACGCGAAAGGGGAGCTTCCACATCCACAGCTGCCAGCGGTTAAAAAATTATTGGAGGAGTGGCTGACAAATACCCTAAAAGACATACTCGACAAACCCGTTCAAAGGGTAAGTAGAAACATCGTGAAAGCAGATACCACAGCGACCATCGGTGAACAACCCACTCCCCCAACAGGTAACACTCATACCATTGTTGATGCAGGTAATGACGCACTTCCAGCCATTCTAAAGAAAATGGAAGAAATGGAAAACGAGAACAAATCACTCCGCGACCAGATGAGGGAATATCAAGAAAGGGTCGATAAGATACCGGGCGCCCCAAAGCTGCTACCAAAACGGGATGTTGGCCGATTCGTCGAACAACCGTACAGCGAGGAGGCAGATCCGCATGCTATACCCAAGACCTTCAAAATTCCACTATATCTAAAGATATACAATGGTACCACAGACCCCGAAGATCATATCATCCATTACGTCACAGCGGTAAAAGGCAATGAACTTTCAAAGGAACATGTACCGTCAGTGTTACTGAAGAAGTTTGGTGAGACCCTAACGGGAGGAGCCTTGACCTGGTACTCACAATTACCAGCATGTTCAATAACATCGTTCAAAGAAATGGCCGACAAGTTCGTCACCGCCCATGCAGGGGCTAAGAAGACGGAGGACAGGGTGAATGATATATTCGCCGTTAGACAATCGCCTGGCGAGGGACTCAGGGACTTCCTCACTCGGTTTAACAGGGTAAGAATGAGCTTACCAAATGGATCAGAAGGGATGGCGGTGGCATCTTTTGAAAATGGGTTGAACAGGAATTGGTCGAAAGCGACCAGAAAGTTATTGAGCAGGCTCACGAAATACCCTCCCACCACTTGGGAAGAAATTCACACGCCTACTGCACTGAGGTGAGAGCAGACGAGGATTACCTTAACGGTCCAACCCAGCAGTTAACATCAGTTCAAACGGAGTCGAGGAAAGATCGTCGTAATGACGATCGAAGAGATTAGTCAGGACCATGCCTCAACCAAGACAGGCATCAACCCTATGTCAGAACAGCCATCCCACCATCTCCCCGACATGCAGAAGGGTCGTCCAGGCCGCATACAGGGACTCAACAAAACGAAAGAGGTATGCCTCCACTCTTATCTGCTCATAATTTTTGTGTTTCCCCTTCAGAAATAGTGTACGCACTAGAGAAACTTGGCACAAAGGTGAAGTGGCCACAAAAAATAAAGTCCGACCCAAGTACTCGAAAGTCGAACGTCCTCTGTGAATTTCACCAGGAACGTGGTCACAATACTGAGGACTGCATAGTCTTACGTCAAGAAGTAGTGAACATGTTGAACCAAGGGCACCTGAAGGAGCTGATGAGCGACCGGGGGATGTGCCAACTTCGGCCGCGGACGACAACAACATGAAGGCCCTCTAAAGCCACCCTCCCCCGCCCGCACCATACAAATGATCGTCAACGGAGGCGATGAAGCAGCAATTAACCACGTGAAGTTTACCACCATACATAAACTAAAACGGTCGATCACCCACGAACGGTATGATGACCTCGAAGACAGTATCATCTTCGATAAGTCAGATACCCACGATTTGACTTTCCCCCATTTTGATGCTCTTGTCATTACTTTACGTATTTCGGATACTAATGAAAAAAGAATAATGGTAGACGACGGAAGCGACGCGTGTATTATACACCCTCGAGTTCTCACACAAATGAGACTCGAGGACAAGATAGTACCACGTTGCATAACACTAACAGGTTTTAACAATGCAGTTGAGCGAACCTCAGGAGAGATAACGCTACCCGTTCTGGCCAGGGGCATCACCCTAGAAACAATATTCTATGTCATGAACCGGGAAACAACTTACAATGCCATCATAGGGCGACCATGGATACACGCCATGAGGGCCATCTCGTCCAGCCTATATCAACTAATCAAGTTCCCTACTCCCTGGGGGATATTCAACATCTGAGGCGAACAACGCACAACCCAAGAATGTTATCGCATCGCTCAAGATTGTGCATACACTCAACAGTTAAAAGGAACAGACTCGGAAGCATAGCAATTACCAAAGTCGGGGGCCAAACTCGACACATCAAAAGACGTTATCAGGGACCCCGACATCGAAGAAGCCAAAGGGTCAACGGTAGAAGACCTTGACCCCGTCCAACTAGATAACAACGACAACAGCAAAAAGGCTTACATCGGTCATAAACTCTTAGAACCAAGTAATTTTCATAAATTTTTAATTGACAACGCCGATTTGTTCGCTTTCTCCCATGCAAATATGCCAGGTATCCCAAAGACGTTGCCACACACAAGTTGAACATCGATCTACTATACCCTCCAGTGCGACAAGTAGGAAGAAAATTCAACGCCATAATAAACGAGGCCGTCAGTGATGAGGCGGATAAGATACTCGCCAACGGTTCCATCCGAGAATAAAAATATCCCCAATGGGTCTTCAATGTAGTTATGGTGAAAAAGAAAAACGGGAAGTGGCGGATGTGCGTGGATTTCACGAACCTAAATAAGGCCTTCCTGAAAGATTCATTTATGTTGCCTCATATCAATCAGCTCCTCGACGCAATAGCAGGACACGAGCGGTAGAGCTTTTTGGACGCCTACTCAGGTTACAACGAAATCCTCATGGAGGAGGATGTTACACCCCACGTTTTCATACGTGAGAGTATGTCGTAAACCATTGATGCAAGCTCGGAAATGAGATTATATTTGGAAGCAAATAAAGTAAGTTAATCATGTTACCTTGGAGGTTAAAAATATTAAAGATAATGAATAACGAGTACCAAGAGGGTTGGAAAGCTTAGAAGCTAAACCAATTGAAGATAATAAGTTTCGTCGAAAGTCGACAAGTTTGGAATGTTATAACATGTACTTTGGGGTGAGACTAGGATTCTCAACATGATAAGGAGGTTATGCTAGAGCTATTTTAGTCGTATGATAGTCATTTTCTATGTTTTGAAGGCAAGTAAGTTGTGGAACAAGAGTTGTTTAAAGGTCATCACAAGTTACATTCATAAATTTGCTGAAAATTAGGTCAAATGTAGCTGAGCTTTTGTCCAAATATACTTGGAACTATGGGATTATCTACCTACCAAATTGAAGATATACGAGTCTAGTTTCTAACTCATTAAACCGTTCATCGATACGATATCGGAGTAGAGAGATATTTGCATTTTTGCGAGACCGCGCAAGCAGCTCCCAATGGGACCCACTTAGGTGGTGGTCGACCTACATCACTTTATAAACGATTTGGACGCCTATTTTTAACACATTTTCAACTCAATTTCGTCTCCAAACTTCTCCTAGCCCTTCTAAACAGATACCACAAGATTTTGAAGTGATCCCAAAGTGATTACACCATATTTCAACATCAAAACTTAGTTCTAGTGAAGAACAACACCTCTTTGAGGTTGTGTTGTCATTGTGGATTGTTGTGGGCTGTGTTTGGATGAAATTACAAGTTGTTGCTACTGGATAAGGTGAGTATAACAACCTACTAATTGTGCTTAAGCTTGCTTGTATGTTGGTTAAGTTGTTAGGATGATAAACTACAAGATAATACTTGGATTTGCTTAAGTCACTTCTATGGTGTTGTATTGCCATTGAGGATTATCGTAAGCTGAATATAACTTGGATTTAGACTTGAAGTTACTGTAGGAGGTATGTTTATTGTGTTCTTGCATGTGCTTAAGGTTATCTTGATGTTGATTAAGTTAAATGGACGGAGTAGACATGAACTAGTGAATAAAGTTACTAATGGAAAATAGTTGGAGTTGAGGATTGTTTCCTTTGTTATAAATATATGGTATAAGGATGGAATCATTGATGAATGACTTCATTATCATGTTAATGATACTGTTAAGTTAGTGCTGGGTTATACGGATTCCAATCGGAGCTTGCCGCTCGTCATGAAGTAGTTGTGACTTGTTGTTGTTATATAGTGTCTTGTTATTGATATTTATATGTTGATGGATTTCTCTGGTTGTTGTTGTTGGTATATGGTATTGGAGGAGGCCCTTGTTACAGGGGAGATTCTGCCCGAATTTACATAAATGATCTACTAGCTTAAGTTACAGACTTAGCCTTTGCTCAGCACTAATTTTGAATCTCCTTATACTATGATAGATTGGGTTGACTTGTTTGAAGAGTTGCTTGGAAGGTATTAAGGACTCAACAGGTTTAAGGTATGTTAAGGCACCCCTTCTTTCTTTTGGCATGATCTAAAGTGAAATGAATACGCTATTTCATAACGGATCTACTCCTAGCAACCAAGGTTGTCCATGTTGTTCTTTCCTTATAAAGTTATTCTAAGCAAGTGTGTATGATCCTTGAATCCTACTGAGGTTCATATTGATGGGATGGATGTACATAATGTTAATCGAAGGCGCAACGACCTTACGTCACTCCGAAAGGTTTAGAACGTGATTCCATGAGTCCAGTGTGCATTATATATAGTGTCTATTTTACTGTACCGATCCGCGCTATAGTCGGCCGGGTACGACACCTATTGTGCAACCACTGATCAGTTGGGTTTACCGAGCTCCACGTGGCCGAGTAGGATTCTACCGAGCCTTATGATGGCCGTACATTCTTACTGAGTCCTCTTTGAGGCCGGATACGATATGATGATGATGATGATGCCCACAAAGGCGTATGTTTTTAAAATTTTATGTATATATATATATATGTATTATGCATTTCATGTCAGTAGCCCCTAGAGGCACTCAGATGTTACAGGTTGTATCTCCTCTATCTCTCTTTACATTATTGTTCTTGTTTATGCTTTCCTGCCTTACATACTCGGTACTTTATTCGTACTAATGTCTCTTTTGCCTGGGGACACTGCTTTTCATGCCCGCAGGTCGCGATTGACAGGTTGATAATCCTCCTAGTAGGTTATCAGCTCAGCGGAAGGTGTTGATGCACTCCTTTTGCTTCGGAGTTTCCTATTTTGTCAGTATGCTTTGGACATGTATTGAATTGTATGGCGGGGCCCTTTCCCGACCTTTATGATGTTTATGTACTCTTAGAGGCTTGTAGACAGATGTCATGTATATGGATACTTGTATGGCCTTGTCGGTCTATGTTTTGAGTGTCTAAATGATCATTTCGGTCTTATAGGCGTATGTCACATGTATAAGTTTCTATATCATGTTGGGTCACCCTATGTCCAGCATTCCCTTATCTTTTATTCTGGTTATCTCATGATGGCCCTTCTGGACCATTTACCCATGATGGTGTGATAAGAAAGATATGTTATGTTGGTACTCGATTGGATAAAGTACCGGGTGCCTGTTGCGGCCCTCCGAGTTGGGTCATCACAGAGGAGGACCAGGAAAAGACCACTTTCATCACCCATCAGGGAACGTAGTGTTACAGAGTCATGCCATTTGGGTTAAAGAACGCAGGGGCGACTTATCAAAGGTTGGTCACCAAGATGTTCAAGGATCAACTCGGCAAAACAATGGAAGTTTACATCGACGACATGTTGGTCAAATCAAAAAAGAAGGAAGATCACATCGACCACCTGAAAGAGGCATTCGGTATACTAAGGCAGTACGACATGAAACTGAACCTTGAAAAATGCGCCTTCGGCGTAACTTCGGGCAAATTCCTCGGCTTCCTAGTATCACAAAGAGGAATAGAGGTCAACCCCGACCAAATTAAAGCCATTGAGGGAATACCTGAAGTATTAACCAGCAAGAAACAGGTATACAAAAGCTGACGAGCCGTATAGCCGCCCTGTTGAGGTTCATCTCACGATCCTCTGACAGGTGCCACAAATTCTTTAATGTGCTCAAAAAGGACACGGGCTCCAATGGAATTCAGAATGCATCGAGTCCTTAAGAGAACTAAAGGCATACTTGTCCTCGCCCCCGCTACTCGCCAATGCAGAACCTAGCAAACGCCTTCTGGTATACTTGGCCGTATCAGAAGTCGCGGTAAGCGCGGTGTTGGTCTGTAAAAATAAAGGTACCTAATCTCCAATCTATTATATTAGCAAAACCCTAGTCGATGCCGAAACAAGGTACCCTCACCTCAAAAAATTGGCCTTAGCATTGGTTATAGCTTCACGAAAGCTTACACCCTATTTTCAGTGCCACCCCATATCGGTGGTGACGACCTTCCCCCTACGAAGCATCCTACATAAACTCGAGCTGTCAGGGAGATTGGCCAAGTGGGGCATAGAATTGAGCGAGCACGATATAACATATCAGCCGCGAATAGCGATAAAATCGCAGGTGCTCGCCGACTTCGTCGCCGATTTCTGTGCCAAAATAATGCCCGAGGTCGAGCAGGAAACTTCTCGTACCTCCTTCGGGCTACCCGCCCTATGGATCCTATACACCGATGGCGCATCCAACGCGTCAGGATCTGGACTGGGACTCATACTTGAGGTCCCGACAGGCGAAGTATCCGCCAATCCATACGGTGCCCCGATATGACTAGTAATGAGGCCGAGTATGAGGCCGTAATTTCAGGACTTAAGCTAGCTCTCAAATACGGAGCACGATGAGTCGTCCTCAGATGCGACTCACAACTCATTGAACCAAGTCACAGGGACTTTCCAAATCAAATAACAGAGGCTACAAAAGTACCAGGCAGATGGCCTCGCCAAATTAGCAGCAGCCACCAAAAACATTACAAAAGAAAATGTGGTCATCCTCCTCCACTCGTTAATAGACCAACTTAAGGTACACTCTGTAAATCTGACTTGGGACTGGCGCAACCGTATTATAACATATTTGCAGGAGGGAACACTGCCATCGGACAAAAAGGAAGCCGAAAAGCTTCAAATGCAGGCGGCCAGGTACAACATCATAAACCACGACCTATACAAAAGAACATTTGGAGGTCCCTTAGCAAAATGCCTAGGCCCAAACCAAACAAGACGCGTCCTCGAGGAAGTACACGAAGGCCACTGTGTTGCCCATACCAGCAACCGGTCCCTCGTCGGATGCCTCATTCGGGCATATATTATTGGCGTACAATGAAGAAGGAAGCCGCCGACTACGTCAGGAAGTGCGAGCAGTGCTAGAAATATGCTCCTATGATACACCAAGCAGGCGAGCACCTCCACTCGGTTACATCGCCATGACCATTCATCAAATGGGGAATGGACATTGTCGGACCCCTTCTAGCAGGGCGAGGTAATAGACGATTTCTCTTGGTTTTAACTGACTATTTTCCAAGTGGGTGGAAGTAGGTGCGTTCGCCCAAATACGCGAACAGGAAGTTATCACATTCATATGGAGAAATATCATATACTGCTTCGGCATCCCCAAAGAAATCAGTTGCGACAACGGACCACAATTCACCGGAAAAAAGACTGCCAAATTCTTCGAAAAATGGCACATCAAGCGAATAATCTCCACGCCATATCACCCTGCCTGAAACGGCCAGGTCGAATCCTCCAACAAAACAATAGTGAATATCTTGAAGAAAATGTTTGAGGACGCCAAGGGACTACGGCCGGAGTTACTACCAGAAGTAATGTGGGCATATCTCACCACACCAAAAATAAGCACCGGAGAAATGCCATATTCATTAGTCTACGGGACTGACGCCATGATACCGGCCAAGGTCGAAGAACCCAGTTTGAGATAATCCAATGAAAGCGGACCAAGAAATAACGAGAACAGGAAACAAGACCTTGACAAAGCAGAGGAGCGAAGAGACATGGCTTTCATAAGAATGGTATCCCAAAAACAACAAGCAGAACGATACTACAACAAATAAGTCAAAGTACAACCACTCAAAGTCGGAGACTATGTACTCAAGGCCAAAACACAAGCAAGTAAAGATTCGAGAGAAGGCAAACTAGGAACTGTTAGATCTAGTTTTAATGATGCAAATAATATACCTCTGCAGGAAACCAACTATAGAAGAACAAGGAATCGAGAATGTACTACAAGATAGCTGAAGTCAATCTTGATGATTGCGAAAACAAATCAATCAGCAAAGAGTATAAACCAATCAGCAAATCTGGATGCCTAAAGAAAAGAATCTTAATCGGCAAATCAATCAGCGGACAGCTGCGATGGAGAGAATCACGCAAGCCTAAACTTAAGGCACGAATCAAGGCCAGTATATCCGGAAGATTGAAGATCATGCAAAGACTATTAAGCGGCTAATTTCGGAAGGATCAAAAAATCAAGGAGCAAGCCTTAATTATATGCAGCAATTAAAGGAAGAATATCAAGGAAGAGCAACGGCTAGCTATCTTATTTTGGAAAATCAATCTCTTTCCAAGGACAAATCTCTTGGGTTGTCAAGCCTCGATCTTCATCAAAGTATTTATACCCAGCCTTAACCTAAGTCACATATACTTTGATTGAACCAAACACCTCTCTTTATTCTACTGCAAACAAACATTATAGTTCACTAAGATCTGCTGTGTAACAAGTGAGAGAAGAAAGGAGAGTATAACACTGGTGAGGCATTGTATAAAAAAGAAACGAGTGTTAGAGGAACTGTGTTATCAAGTCAAGTCCACTATACTCGGAGAAACGCATTTACTAAATAGAACTCTCTTGCAACCCAAGGGGACTGAACTAGGATTCACATTGAATCTGAACCAATATAAAAATTCCGGTGTCTTTAATTCGTGCACTTACTTTCTGCATCTTACTTTCTGTCTTTATAACTGTTAAGTTATTACATCTACTCGACTACTTAATAAACTAGTCAAATAATAAGAGAATAAGTTTAAAAATATACAATTCAACCCCCCCTCTTGTACTTTTAATTGGTATCAGAGCAAAGCTCACATCTTACTTTTGCTTAACAGCTTGTGAGAAAAGATCATGGCAAATCAAGTTAACATAGGAGCTCTCTTTCAGGAAGGAACTTCACAAGTTAGACCACCATAATTCAATGGATAGCATTTCTTCCATTTGGAAAGTGCGAATGGAGATATTCACCAAAGCTTATGACGTCAAAGTTTGGAGAGTCATTAAAAAGGGAAACTATCCCTTACCTGCTGCTACTCCACCACTTGCTGGCTGTTGATACCCAATTTTTTTCTACCTATTTTTTATACTCAAAATATTCTCAAAATATCATGTATATGTTTGCCCAAAAGTTTAGTATTTTTCCTTTAATTTTAAAGATTTTTAGATCAATTTATTGTCTATTTTTACACTACAAAATTCGATAATTATTTCCAAACTAGCATTTTTGGTGAATAATTTATTTCATTCTCATATTTACACTAAGATATAATTAAGGTGATTTTTGCACATTTTTTATAAATTTATTTGATATTTCTAAGCTAAAATTGCATAAAATTGCAGTTATAGCCTATATTTTGATTAATAGTATTTTACAATTATAAAATTGCTCCCAGTATTATTAGATTAACATCTATATATTATTAATTAATTCAGTACTTTTAATTTATTTTTAAAATTATTTAACCTATTTTAATTAAATTAGAAAGGGAAAATTAGCTATTTAATATCTAGCCCATCTGCATTTCAATTATAGCCACATTACAGCCCCAAATTTAAACCCAATTTCAACCGGCCCAATTCCTAAAATCAACCCAACCCCTGACCCAATTAAATTACCCGACCGGACCCCCCTTTTAAATCACAAACGTTGATCTAAAAGATCAACGGCCCAAACACACCCTTTCCTTTTTAATTTACCAAACCCCCCAACCCTAATTCATTTCTCCTAACCCGCCGCCCTTGAATCCCCTTCCTCTCCCATTCTCTCTGCAAACCCTAGTCGCCGCCACCCAAGCTAACCCTAATCCCTGCAATTCTCGCCGGTTTCCATGGCTTCTCAGGCCATGAAACCCTCATACTCACCTCCTATCGCTCCTGTGTGCTTGGTATTCGAAGGTTTGAGGCTAGACCTCAAAGGTCTCCACCCAGACCCCCGCCGACTTGAGGTTTCCGGCCATCTCCGGCCTGGCTCCGGCACATCTTGGCCTCCTGAGCCTGTTTCCAGTCTTATCCGACTTAGATCGGACATTTTTGAAGCCTTTCTCATTCTAGGGTTCATCTGAAACCCTAGCTGTTGAGGTTTTTCTCCGATTCTCTTCAGATCTGTGTGTATTCATGCTTTACTTTGAGTTTTTAAGAGGTTTCCCAAACTTTTCATTAAAATTTTTACTTTCAAAGTCACTTCTTTCTTAGGGTTTCTGAAAAATGCTTAAATGTTTTTCCGACTTTTCTTCTCCCTTTCTTGTGTATGTTTGTTTCTGCTATGTTCTTATGTTTCCTTTTTTTACTATGCTTGCCATATTTTGTTCTTCCTTCTACCGTGTTTCTATACTATGTTTCTACGCTATGTTTTCACATGCTATGTTCTGCTACTTGCCTTCCACTATGACTTGATTATGCTTCACCTACTGTATTTTCCTACCATGTTCATTAAGCGTTCTTACTATGCCTGCTTAAGCATATTTTCCTCTACTGTTTCTTCTACTCTCATTGTGTTTCGAATTAATTCCCTTACTCTGTTTGCATTGAACATTCTACTATATCTGCTTGTTTTGCTCTTCTTTGTATTTGATTCAAGTCGAAAACCCTAGGATTTGGGGTTTTTGGCGAGTTTGGTTTTGTGTGTTTGGACTAGGGTTCTATTTGAGCCCTGGACTCTCTCAAACTCATTTTGGAATCCATGTACTGAGTTTGAATCCTTTTGTGTATGAATTCTTCTACACTAAGAATCTTCTGATTAGCATGACCATCCCTTTTATATGTGTGTTAAAAATTTTTCTTCGAAAGGTTTTCCAACTTGTGTTCAAATCAGAATCCTTTTTGGGGGTTAATTGAATACTACTGATTCTTCTTAAGAAAAGCCTCTCTTTACCTTTTTCTGACTTGGTTCATTCATACAAAATTTTCGACTCTTGATTGCTTGGCTGTCAATTGATTTTCTTTCCTTAATTTGCATGACCGTGTACTGTCAAAACCCTTTCCTTAAATAACTATTATGTATTTACCCTTCTTGCATTACTTTGAAAAGTGTTTAATTAAACCCTTTCCTTATTTACCTTGCCGTTTGAAATCAGAATCCCTTAATTAAAGGGAAACCTTGTGTGATTGACTTTCAAACTATTTTCTTACCTATTTCTGCTTCTTTTCCGCACTATAAATACATGACACAATTCTAAATAACACACACACACACACGATTATGCATACAGAAATCACAACTCTCTTCTAAACCCATACTCTTGTTTCTTGACTGCACTTTGGCTCTCATAAGTCTACTGTTTCTCCTTACTTGCTTCTTTGAACTGGTATGCTCTAAGATTAATTTCAGCATCTCTCTAATGTGTTTATTTACAGTCCCTGTATCCATGCCTGCCTTCAATTCTATGCAAAGTTAATTTTAAAGTATCTATATGCTTTGCCTGTTCTTTCTTTGTTTCTTGCTGCTAGTATAAACAATTGCTCCCATACCCCCATTCCCCTATATGTGCTGAGTTAAGGTATGACCTGGCAGCATCCCAATTGCTATCTAGGGCTGAACCTGGCCTTCAATAAGGTCTTAACTCCCCAATTTTAAGGCTGACAGGCTAGTCAGGGGCCAGCATCCCAGTTGCTAGGCATGACCATCAACCTGCCTTGGCTCCCCCTAATTCCCTTTCATTGCACTTACACTTACTCCTAGTCTCTAAGTTCTGCCCCTCTCCTATGAGCCTTTGCTTGGGATCTTGAGTTCCCTCTGAACTTGGACATTTGAGGGCTGGCCCTTCCATACTGCACTATAATCTGATTCTGCAATGATATTTGGGGTGTAAGCATTGCCTGGAACTCTTGAAGTTCCTTGGAACTTTGACACATCCTAAATAAGAGAAAGGCTTTGAAAGATCTAATCCTGGAAGTTGGTTTATCTCATATTATTAGACTCTGAGTCTGGATTAGGCTGATTAGATGTAGATGTAATCACTGATGTAATTTTATTATTTCCTCTGATTCATTTGGTTTGTAATAAATTCTCTAATAACTATTGGGGTGTATAGTGAAAAGGGATGGGATTGTATGCATGCCAAAGGGTAGAAATAATGTTTATAGGATATTTACTTTCAAATTCTGCATCTCACATAGAAATCATGTTTTAGGATGTTTACTTTCTAATTCTGCATCTCACATAGAAATCATGTTTATAGGATACTTACTTTCAAAATTTAACATCTTATGTAGATGCCATGCTTTAGGAGTTACTACTTTCAAACCTCTGCATCTCACATAGATACCATGCCCATAAATCGTTGCTGAAATTCTGCATATCATATAGATGACCTGCCTATAGGATCTCTGCATGACATAAACATCGGTAGAATCAGTAGCGGCACCTAGAAAAGCATGCCCATAGGAGCTATCAACTAAATCTGAATCGCCCACTCGCTCTTAAGTCTAAAATCAGTGGTAATTTTTAAACACTCGCAGAGCTTACAACCAACAAATTCTTTTTGCAATCAGTTTATCCTCCGTTCCTAAATTAATAGATATCATGCCTATAGGTCCCGTTTAACACACATGCAAATAAGTTAAGTAATTAACCAACTGTCAGTTTTAGACAACTACATCTAAGCAGGACTAATTTGGACTCCCTATCTGGGAAATATGTGGTAAATCAACTTTTCTTGCGTTAATTTTAATTAAAGACCTAACCAGTATTTGTCAGTCGTGCTAAATAAGTTGCTTTTTTTTTAAAATAAGTAAGAGAGGTTCATTCTATTTGAGCCCTTAATTGCTACCAGTTTCCCCTTTAATTGTTTACGTGTTTTGATTGTCGCCTAGTTTTTAATCTTTTTAACTTCTGAAAAGCCTAACTCCCTCCTCCTTTTAGGATTAGTAGTCTCAAATGCCCTCCAGGACTGAAGGTGGGACAGGTAATAGCATGCAGTAGGTGACGATCCATTCCGTGCTTAATACCTTAACGGGGTGGGAAGGGTAGACATGGAGATGATGATCACACGATTAACACCATGCGACGATTGGCTAGTGTTGTGTGGATGATCCATGTGTTTTTACAAAACCTAGGACCCCTTTCCTTATGTAACTTTTGTTATTATCAATAAAATTTTGTCTTTGTTTCAGCCACCCAAAACTCTTTTTTTAATTTACTGCACTATTCTTGTCTTCTAAATTTTTATTTCTTTTATTTAAATTTCTGTACTTGGACGTTTTCTTGAACAAAGTGTAAGAACCACTTAGATCCTAATTTCTATATGCTTGTCACGTACCTATTTGCAACCCTTGTGTATAGAATTATTTGTCTGCATTTCAAGTCACAACATAGCATGGCCGGGAACCACACTAGTGGATCTTGAGGGGTGCCTAACACCTTCCCCTCGAGATAATTTCTAGCCCTTACCCGAACTCTGGTTTTCCAATTCAAAACCCTTAGTGTCCTAATGCACTTAATCATTAGGTGGCGACTCTTCAAATCCAAAAACCCAATTCCCAAACGGGAATAGAGTTGTCTTCCCAAATGTCATAAACCCGATTTTGTGAGGAAAAGGGGGCGTCGACAGCATGGCGACTCTGCTGGGTATTCTTTAGGCTTTTACCACTTCATGTTATATGTGACTTCATTGTTTTCTTTTATTGCTTTGTTTAATGCCTTTATCCGAAACTGACTTGGCTTCTTGTTTCTTTTTCTTTAACGCTTTCATTTACTGTTTTCCTTCAATACCGTTGTAATTTTTGAGCAATTATTGTAATCATTATGAACGTGAAAATACGTGACAATTTGTAATTGCATCTTCAACATCATATTCCACTCGTGCCAAACAAATACCATAGCAACGCTTAATGAGTGGTTGCACTCTTCTGATATTATTACCCCCTAAATTTGGCAAAGGCATATTTGCGGTAAAACCAGTCGATCAGCAGTGCAGTCGACGGTTCCGTGCCTTTCCCTTTTGAGTTGTCCGCTCAAGGGTACCGGTCTAATACCCCATCGAAACCTTATTCTATTTAACTGTGCATGCATCAATGTCAAACCTAGTCGAGTCAGTTATGCTGTCCACATAATGACTCTTTAAGATAGCCTTGTCCAAAGTCCACTGGGTTTCCTTGGAACCCAAACGGACAACACCATATTCTGTGCATTTATTTGGAGAACTAAATGCTTTAATGCTAATTATTGGTTTAAATAGTCGAGTCCGGTGGGGGTATGGGCTTAACCCTTTTGTTTTGCAGAAAATGGAGAACAAAGTCCCCGACTTCGGTATGGTCAGTATACCCTCACTCTTGCTGACCTGGTGGAGGAATCTCACATCAAGTGGTCAAATCAACGAATGGAAAGAGAGAGTCACCAGGGCTAGTGAGAAGCTGGAATATCTGGAGTACGGTCTGCTGGAGTTGGAAGGAAAAGTGAGGAAAAGGGTCACTGACTGCCAGAATGCTGAGGGAAACAAAGGAGAACGCCTGGCAAAGGCATTTTTACTGGAGAACCTGCGTGAACTGGAGGATTTGATCAACGAGAGCATTCAACCTGGGGAAGGTCCTTCTGGGACCAAGTAGTTAGGAGTCTTTTCTTTTGCTTTAAAATGTAATAAGGCCAATGGCCATTAGTGACATTTTACTTTCCGATTTTAGTGTCGTTTTGGGATTCGTCTTATTTTTATCAATAAAATGAGGCATTTAGCATTATAAGTTCTCCAGATCAACTTGTCGCTAGGCCTACCTCGGGCACAACGAGGCACCCAATTTAGGATACGATTTATATTCTTACACTATGTATTTAAATATTGCAATATTTTTTTCTCATAACCCTAACTTATTACCTTTTTTGTTTTTACTTTTGTTTTATTCCCGTCCCCAAAAGGTTAGTTCGTGCACTCTGGCATCATCATCCTACTCCACAAGATCTAATGGGCCTCCACCTCCTCCTCCTTCGAGTCCTATCAGAAACAAGAACAAAGCAAAAATGGAAGACTTGAGCATCATCAGGAAGGAGAACTCAGTTGAAAGGGTAGAGTTTCCTCAGGGTATTCAGGTTCCCAAAGAAAGTGCCGTCCAACTCGAACAGAAGTTACTGAAATTTCAGGAAGAATTGGACCAAGTTCGGAACTTGGCAAGCTTGTCATTCTCCCTCACTACTCCAGACGTCAACTTTCCCAATGCTCAAAACCCCATACCTCCACAGAACATCCCAAAGTCGCAGAAATAACCCGCTACTCATCAAAATTGCAACACATGTCACAACAACATCCCACTCCTCATCCCTGAACCACCAAATGATCATCCCCACCACACTCCCATCTATGTGGAAACCCTACCACAATACACTCAACCCATTACAAACACACCGGAGTCTGATGACAAAGACTCCCTCATCAAGAACCTAGCCGCTGAGCTCATTGACTAGCCGAGTCCAAGGTGTTGAATGAAACAAAGGTATCGAAGGGCTGAATTATGAGGACCTTTGCATTCAGCCGGATGTCGAACTTCCCGAGGGGTACAAACCTCCCAAGTTCGAAATGTTTGATGGCACGGGAGATCCAGGGTCCATTTGAGGACATACTGCGATAAGCTGGTCGGAGTCGGAAGATATGAAAAGATTCGCATGAAGCTCTTTATGAGAAGTTTGAAAGGTGATGCTCTATCTTGGTATATTAGCCAAGACCCCAAGAAGTGGACAAGCTGGATGGGAATGGCGTCCGATTTCATGGACAGGTTCAGATTCAATACAGAGAATGCGCCAGATGTATTATACATCTAGAATTTGAAGAAGAAACCTACTGAGACATTCAGCGAGTATGCTACTCGATGGAGATCCGAGGTTGCTAAGGTCAGGCCGGCCTTAGAAGAAGGACAGATGAATAGATTTTTCGTCCGAGCTCAGGATCCACAGTATTATGAAAGGTTAATGCTGATAGAGGGCCAGAAATTCTCTGACATCATCAAGCTAGGAGAAAGGATTGAGGAAGGCATTAAAAGTGGTATGGTCACTAATTTTGAGGCATTGCAGGCTATCGACAAGGCTCTACAGTCTGGTGGAACGTCCAAGAAAAAGGATGTGAGTGCCGTGATGGTTGCACAGAGAACAAAATCCCCAATAAAATAACAAACCTATCCATTACCCCCACTCACATATCAACCCACTCCAAACTACCAAGCACCCTCGCCCTCTTACCAAGCTCCACCACCTACTCCACCTCCCATATATCAACCTAACTCACCAAGATATTCCCAACCCGCACCTGTCTACCAAGCCTATAATACTCAACCCTCTTACTATCAATCACCTCCCACCCGCAAAAACTTTCCTAGACCGCGACCTAACTTCAATCGTAGACTTCCCAAGAAATACACCGCCATTGCCGAACCAATCGACCAGCTGTATGACAGGCTTAAAGCTACTGTTTACGTCACCCTAATCCCTGCCATAACTCTAGAAAATCCTTCCCAATGGGTCAACCCGAACAAAACCTGTGCATACCGTTCCGGCATGAAGGGACATACCATTGATGAATGCCGATCTCTGAAGGATAAAATCCAAGCCTTAATTGACAATAAGATCATCATGGCAAAAGAGCCCGCTCCCAATGTTCGCAACAATCCCCTGCCTGATCATAAGGGTAGAGGTGTGCACATGATCGAGGTAGAAGACGATTGGGACCCCAAAGGGTCGATTGGATTAATTGCCGAAGGTGACGAGCCCAAGAAATCAACAGTAACACTTAATCCGATTGTAGTCCAAATTCAGCCTTCTGAAGACGCTGAAGTAAACATGTCCATACCACTTGAGTTCGAGGCACCTCCTTCTGCAAAGACGCAGGGACCAATCGAGGTCGAGTTTGGGTCCCCAAAGGCGCCTGAGCCCTTTGAAGTTGCTGTATTACCTTCCAAGGCAAGGGTGCCTATTCCAGTAGCTAAGACAGCCATAGCACCATTCCACACAAAAGCTATTCCTTGGGATTACACCGCCGAGGCGAGAAGCAAAGGGAAAACTAGGTCTGGAGAAGCAACTGCAGCACAGGGTATGACCAGGACCGGCGGAATTTATACTCCAGAGCACTTAGTTGACTCAAGTAAGCGAGCCTCTGGACGGCCTATTGAAACTGGGCCTGATGATCTCTAGCGGAAGGTACAGGCAAAAGAATACTCATTTGATGATCAACTAAATAAAACACCAGCGCAGATCTCCATTCTAGCTCTACTGCAAAGCTCCGATACGCATAAGAATGCCTTGTTGAAGATACTGAGCGAGGCGTATGTACCCAGTAGCATAACTGGAGGAGAGATGGCAAACATGGTCGGGCAGATATTGGAGAGTCATAAGATCACTTTCCACGAGGATGAGTTGCCCCCTGAAGGTTTGAGCCACAACAAAACGTTGCACATCACTGTACAATGCGAAGACTATTTCATCACCAGGACTTTGATTGATGGAGGGTCTAGCCTCAATATTTGTCCATTGGTGACTCTCAGAACATTGGGGAAGAGCCTGCATGAGATCAAGGATGGGGCCATCAACGTCAAGGCCTTCGATGGTTCCCAAAGGTCTACTATTAGGGCAATCAGTTTGTGTCTGCAAATGGGACCGACTTGGTTCGACGTTGACTTTCAAGTGATAGACATCCCAGCATCTTACAACTTACTACTGGGACGACCTTGGATCCACGCCGCTGGAGCTGTAGCATCAACCCTGCACCAGGCAGTGAAGTTCGAGTGGAATCACCAAGAGTTGATTATTCATGGCGATGGTAGTAATCCCATATACAGTCGTCAGACCATCCCAGCAATCGGAGGAAGAAGGAAGATAGGCGGAGAAACCTACCATCACATTGAGCGAGTCAACACCGTGGACAAGGACAAGTGGTGGGATAACAAGATCGAAAGTATACTGAATTGGTGTTGATACGAGCCTGGCAAGGGACTTGGCAAAAACCTCCAGGGAATCGCCAAACCCATCAAGCTGAAAAAACATGGTACCACTTTTGGTTTGGGATACGAGTACACCTGGGAAGAATTCAAAAACTGGTCGCCACCATGGCGCAGTCCCTACTACCCACTGGAGCACCCGATACCTCGCCTGGAGCAGACTTTCCAGCCAACAGATGTCATTTATGGGTCGGAAGAAGAGGAAGCATTAGCAGCAATGAGGAACTTGTTCCTGGAGGATGATAATATGGACTGTCATATCATTTTTGAAGAGGAAGGGGAGGAAGGCCTTTCCATACAAGCTGTGAGCCGAGGGGCGCGCCTCAATAATTGGTCCATCAGAACCACCAAGGCCCGAAAAACTTCGGGGTAGCAAGGCTGAACAAAGCACTATGCATTATCTTTTACTTTTTCGCTAGTTGATTTCCTTTCCGTACTTTCTTTAAATTTCGAAAAGAGCTCCGATATTCAAAACAATTATGGAATTTATCAAAGTATTTCAGTTTCTTATAAATCTTGCCCTTATTATTTTCTCTATCATTTACTTTATTTACACAACATTACTATTACTTATCTTGATGAACCAACGAATGTGACATGCGACGAGATAACGCAACAAACGGATATAGACTCAGAAGAGGATGAAATACCAGAAGAGGTCGTTAAAGAGGTTGAGGACTTTGAGAATAGGCCTAAGTCCAACCTGGATGAAACTGAGATTGTCAACCTGGGGGATACAGAGAATTTCAAGGAAACGCGCATCAGTGTTCACTTGTCACCGTCAGAAAAGGAAGAGTACGCGGAGTTCTTAAAAGAATATGAGGACATATTTGCCTGGTCGTATGATGATATGACCGGTCTCAGTACATCTATTGTAGCTCACAAACTGCCAACAGATCCAACATGTCCGCCGGTAAAGCAGAAGCTCAGAAGGTTCAAGCCAGACATGAGTTTGAAGATCAAGGAAGAAGTCACCAAACAAGTTAAAGCCAAAGTCCTCAGGGTAGTGGAATATCCAACATGGTTGGCCAACATTGTGCCAATGCCAAAGAAGGATGGGAAGGTTAGAGTCTGTGTCGACTACCGGGATCTCAACCAGGCCAGTCCAAAAGACGACTTCCCCTTGCCAAACATACACATCCTGATTGACAATTGCGCCAAGCACGAGTTGCAATCATTCGTAGATTGTTTCGCTGGGTATCATCAAATCTGGATGGATGAAGAAGATGCTGAGAAAACGGCTTTCATTACACCGTGGGGAATGTACTGCTACAAGATGATGCCATTTGGATTAAATAATGCTGGGGCCACCTACATGAGAGCCATGACTATTCTTCTCCACGACATGATACACAAAGAGATCGAGGTGTATGTAGACGATGTCATCATCAAATCCAAGAAAGCCACTGATCACATGGGGGACCTGAGGAAGTTCTTCAACAGATTGAGAAGGTACAACCTGAAACTGAATCCCGCCAAATGTGCATTCGGGGTTCCTGCCGGAAAATTGCTTGGGTTCATCGTAAGTCGACGAGCGATAGAACTGGACCCGTCAAAGGTTAAGGCCATTCATGAATTGCCGCCGCCAAAGAGCAAGAAAGAGGTTATGAGTTTCTTAGGAAGACTCAACTACATCAGCCGGTTCATAGCCCAGTCTACTGTCATTTGAACCAATCTTTAAGATGTTAAAGAAGGACGCCGCCACTAAATGGACTGATGATTGTCAGAAAGCCTTCGGCAGAATCAAGGAATACCTGTCAATGCCGCCAGTTCTGGTTCTGCCCGAACTGGGCAGACCGCTCTTGCTCTACCTTGTAGTATTGGATGGAGCGTTCGGCTGTGTTCTGGGGCAACACGACGAAACAGGGAGAAATGAGCAAGCCATCTACTACCTCAGCAAGAAGTTCACTCCATACGAGGCCCGGTACTCTATATTAGAACGCACCTGTTTTTCTCTGACCTGGGTGGCTCAGAAGTTGAGGCATTATTTCTGTGCCTATACCACATATCTCATATCGAGAATGGATCCGCTGAAGTATATCTTCCAGAAGCCCATGCCCACGGGCAAGCTAGCCAAATGGCAAATCCTGCTGAGTGTATTTGATATTGTCTACATGACCCAGAAAGCGGTCAAAGGACAAGCACTGGCAGATCATCTTGCCGAAAATCCCGTAGACAGAGAATACGAGACCTCTAAAGACGTAGTTTTTCCTGATGAAGAGGTACCTCTTTCGATAGGAGAAGACATTGCAGAATCCTATGATGGCTGGAGAATGTTTTTCGACGGAGCAGCAAACTTTAAAGGAGTTGGCATAGGAGCAGTTCTAGTATCAGAAACAGGCCAGCATTATCCGGTGTCCGCCAAACTCAGGTTCCCATGCACCAACAACATGGACGAGTACGAAGCCTGCATCTTAGGGCTCAAGCTGGCCATTGACATGAACATTCAGGAGTTACTAGTGATCGGGGATTCAGACTTGCTCATACATCAGGTTCGAGAGAATGGGCAACCAAGAACTTCAAAATACTCCCGTATTTGCATCATGTACAGGAGTTGAGGAAGAGGTTTACAAAGACAGAATTCCGTTATGTCCCCAGAGTCCGGAATGAGTTCGCCGATGCATTGGCCACGCTATCATCCATGATTCAGCATCCAGATAAGAACTTCATTGATCCTATCCCGGTAAAAATCCAGGATCAACCCGTTTACTGTGCTCATGTCGAGGAAGAAGCAGATGGAAAACCATGGTTTCATGACATTAAGAAGTATCTGTCAACAGGAGAATATCCAGAACTTGCAAATACTACTCAAAAGCGCACACTGCGGAGGTTATCCAATCACTTCTTTCACAGCGGAGGAATCCTGTATAGGAGGACTCCCGATTTCGGATTATTAAGATGTGCCGAAGCAAAGGAAGCATCTAGGTTGTTGGAAGAAGTTCATGCAGGGACCTGTAATCCGCTTATGAATGGTTTTGTCATAGCCAAGAAAATACTCCGGGCCGGTTATTTCTGGATGAAAATGGAGACGGACTGCATCCAGTATGTTCGGAGATGCCATCGCTGCCAGATTCATGCAGACATGATAAAGGTGCCTCCTAACGAGCTTAATGCAACAAGCTCACCATGGCCATTCACCGCTTGGGGAATGGATGTCATCGGACCTATCGAGCCTGCCGCATCAAACGGGCACAAGTTCATTCTAGTGGCAATTGATTATTTCACCAAATGGGTTGAAGCAACATCATATAAGGCGGTAACCAAGAAGGTTGTGGCAAACTTTGTCCGCGACCATATCATTTGCCGGTTCGGCGTCCCCGAGACGATCATCACTGATAATGGTTCAAATCTCAATAGTGATCTGATGAAGGCGATGTGTGGGACGTTCAAGATTAAGCACGGGAATTCTACGACCTACAGACTTCAGATGAATGGAGCAGTAGAAGCAGCCAATAAGAACATCAAGAAGATACTGAGGAAAATGATAGAGAAACACAAACACTGGCACGAAAAGTTATCCTTTGCTTTATTGGGATACCGTACCACAGTCTGCACATCAACCGGGGCAACCCCCTATATGCTGGTTTATGGTACAGAGGCAGTCATTCCCGCCGAAGTAGAAAGTCCTTCATTAAGAATAATACAGGAAGCGGAACTTGAAGACGCAAAATGGGTAAAGAGTCGCTATGAGCAGTTAGCCCTCATGGATGGAAAAAGAATGAACGCAGTTTGTCATGGTCAACTTTATCAGAACAGAATGTCCCGAGCTTTCAACAAAAGAGTCAGACCGAGACAGTTCACACCGGGGCAGCTGGTGTTAAAGAAGATTTTTCCACATCAAGATGAAGCCAAAGGGAAATTCTCTCCCAACTAGCAAGGCCCGTACATGGTTCACCGGGTCCTAACAGGAGGGGCCCTCATACTCGCAGAAATGGATGGAGAAGTTTGGCCAAAGCCAATTAATTCAGATGCAGTCAAGCGTTACTATGTGTAATCATTTATGATTTCCTTAATGATGTAATTTGAACTACGTCTGACCTGATTCCCGTTTAAGAGGGGATACGTAGGCAGCCTTATGGGTTCGGTCACAATTCAATAAAATTTTCATTTCCCCCCGCAATTGGAAACTAGGGCAGAATTTTGAGGAGGACCCTCAAAATTCCGAAGCTGACTTTCAACCATTCATCGCACGCAACCGTTAGAGGCACCAGCCCAGTAAACTGGGGCAGAATTTTGAGGAGGACCCTCAAAATTCCGGAACAAAAGAGGTCGCAATGTCTTGAACCGCGTCACAGTCGTCGGCTCATCTAAAAGAAAATCATTTTAAATTATGTATTTACATCATATTTTTACTAAATCATGCATGGCTACTATCAAAATTGCTTTGTTTAGCGACGCTACCCTAACGAAAACAAGAGCCGAGTAGGACAAGCGGAGTCTACGGGAAGACGAACTAAAGTTCCCCCTTGAAAAAACTCACAATCTTTCTTTGAATGTAGGCACCCCGAGACATAAAGTCATCAGATACAATAACATACTCATACTTTTTCAGGAATACAACTCTCAGAATCATTGCCTATTATAAGTGATGTCGACGCACGGCATCCCCAGCAGCCACAATGACGCAATCAGCTATCAGCTATCATCTCTCAGCTAAGAAATTTCATTATACCTCCACCTTTATTTCGTACATTGCATAAGGCTACCTTCTGCCTTCCGAGACTAAGCATTGTCTCCATCTGCATTTTTCTTGCATTGCATAAGGCTACTTTTCTGCCTTCCGCGACTAAGCATTGTCTCCATCTGCATTTTTCTTGCATTGCATAAGGCTACTTTTCTGCCTTCCGAGACTAAGCACTGTCTCCATCCTGCATTTCCTTGCATTGCATAAGGCTACTTTTCTGCCTTCCGAGACTAAGCACTGTCTCCATCCTACATTTCCTTGCATTGCATAAGGCTACCTTTCTGCCTTTCGAGGTTAAGCTCTACCTCCATCCTGCATGGCTGAAATATCGCCACCTCTTATTTACATCGGGTGAAATATCGCCAATTTTATTTAAATCCTGCATGGCTGAAACATCGCCAATTTTATTTAAATCCCTCACATGGCTGAAATATTGCCAACTTCATTTAAATCGCTATATCGGCTAAAAGATCGCCAGTTTATATTTAAATATCTGTCGGCTGAAATATCGCCATTTATATTTATGCTTTATATCGGCTGAAATATCGCCAACTTCATTTAAACCGCTATATCGGCTGAAAGATCGCCAGTTTGCATTTAAATCTTTGTCGGCTGAGATATCGCCATTTATATTTATGCTTTACATCGGCTGAAATATCGCCGAATCCTGCATTTCATGGGCTGAAATATCGCCAAATTGTCCAAGTGCGTCATTGTTCGGAGGCATCATTTTCATAGCTCGAGAAAGCCATGCCATGGCCTGAGGACCCCCCGCTTTATATTTTGCACATCATTATTCAAAGGCATCATGGTTCGGAGGCACCATTATCATAGCCCGAGAACGTCATTTCATAGCCTGCGAATCCTTTATTATACGCTTCATGGCCCAGGACATCATGGTCTGAGGACGTC
>NW_017670308.1:173861-175904 GCF_001879085.1 Nicotiana attenuata
TTAGGAGTTTTCAAATTTTGGGGATTTGGAACGCGATTTGAGGTTCCGATTTCAAACTAAATTATATAGTTTGAGTTTGTGGTGAATGTGTGATCGGGTTTGTTCGAACTTCGGGTTTGACCAAGCGTGTCCGGGGTGGATTTTTGATTTTGGGGAAAACATTGGAAACCTACTTTCATGCATTAGAATTGGTTTATTTAACAATTATTGATATCGTTAAGTAATTTGTGACTAGATACAAGCGAATTGGGAGTGGAACCGAGAGGTAAAGCGGTAGTAGAATTGGTTATTTTTGACTTTTTGGGGAAAACAATGGGAAACGTACTTTCATGCATTAGAATTGATTTATTTAGCAAATATTGATATCGTTAAGTAATTTGTGACTAGATACAAGCGAATTGGGAGTGGAACCGAGAGGTAAAGCAGTAGTAGAGGCTTAATTTGTCCGTGGATTTGAGGTAAGTGTTTGGCTTAACCTTAGCTTGAGGGAATATGAGTTGTGGTCTATTTGCTATGTGTTTGTATCGAGTATGACGTATAGGTGTGGTGACGAGTATCTATATGTTGGTGTCAAGCGTGCCCGTGAGTCTTGTACTATGATTGTTGTGACTCTATTATGTATCGATCATGCTCAAATTGATGATTATTAATGTTGAACGAAGCTTATGAAAGTTCCTTGGTTATTGACTATTTTTTGATTATTGACTCAAATTAAAGGGTGATGTCGTGCCGATTTTGTTGATTCATATGGTGAGGACGAGAGTAAAAGCACGAATGGCGATGTCGTGCATGTGTTACCGTTTCATTATTCTTGTTGCTTTATATATGATGTTCATTGTGTTCCCTTAATGATGCTTCTGTATTGATTTACTGTTAGAATCTGATATTTCCCCACAGCATGTCCCCTTTCCCCTTTATTCTGTTGATTTCTGTTGTTATGTTTCTGCTTGTATGTGATTTAACTGCACAGGTATATATGAATGTCGTGTCCTAGCCTCGTCACTACTTCGCCGAGGTTAGGCTCGACACTTACTCTGTACATGGGGTCGGTTGAACTGATACTACACTCTGCACTTTTTTGTGCAGATTTTGGTACCGGACCCAGTGAGTAGCTGAGGTAGCTGCCTTCAGTCCAGGGAGACTCAGGTAGATCTGTTGGCGTCCGCAGAGCCTAATGTCCCCCCTTCTCTGTTTAGTTTTTCTGCTGTCTCTTTTTATTCCGAGAACAATTGTACTTTTCTTTCTAGACTTGTAATTGTAGTAAAAATCTTAGTTATTCGTGAATTTGTGACACCAAATTCGTGGTAGACATGTATTGGAATATCTGGATTTAATTTAACTATTCCGCAGTTATCATCTGTTTTATTTTAGTTATGTTTATAAATGTTTGGGTTGATTGTTATTGAGTAGAACCGTAATAGTTGGCTTGTCTAGCTTTAGCGCCATCACGACTCTCGAGGGTGGGAAATCCGGGTTGTTACAAGTTGGTATCAGAGCTCTAGGTTGCCTAGGTCTCAGAATTCACGAACAAGCTAGGTAGAGTCTGAGGGATCGGTACGGAGACGTCTGTGCTTATCCCCAGAGGGTACAGAGTTTAGGAACAACTTCACATCTATTCTTCTCTGTCGTGCGATTTGACTTCTCAATGCTAATTGGACTTCTACTCCATTCTTTCGCAGATGGCGAGAACACGTGCTTCTTCATCCATTGATCAGCCGCCCGAGCCCCCAGTGGCAGCTCTTACGAGGGGAAGAGGACGAGGCCGAGGCCGTGCTAGAGGTCGAGGCAGGGGTAGGGCTCAGCCCAGAGCAGCATCACCAGCAGCGGAGCCTCGGGTAGAGTTCGAGGAGGAGGCTCCAGCCAGACGGTTTCAGCAGGGCCAGCTCAGGTCCCAGAGGGGTTCATTGCTACCCCGGTACTTCAGGATGCTCTGGTCCGTCTAGTGGGCCTTATGGAGAGTGTCGCCCAGGCAGGCTTACTTCCTGTAGCATCATCCATCTCTCAGGCCGGGGGAGGAGCACAGACTCCCGCTACTCGCACTCC
>NW_017670308.1:176589-182002 GCF_001879085.1 Nicotiana attenuata
GAGAGAGAGAGAGAGAGAGAGAGAGAGAGAGAGAGTGAGGAGGTTCATTGAGGGACTCGCTTAGCCTATTCGATTGCAGATGGCTAAGGAGACAGGGAGCGAGATTTCTTTTCAGGATGCGGCCAATATGGCCCGGCGAGTTGAGATGGTTCTATCACAGGGGAGTGGTCAGGGGTCTGAAAAGAGGCCTCGTCATTCGGGCAGATTCAGTGGTGCCTCGTCTGGAGGCAGGGATTCTTTTGGTAGGGGCCATCCTCCCAGGCCGTTTCATTCAGCACTCCAGGCTTCTCACGGTGCTCCTGGTGGCCGTGGTTCTCATATGCAGTATTCTGATCAGTTGTCCTACAGTGCACCACCAGCCCCTATCAGTGCACCGCCACTCCAGAGTTTTCAAGGTGGTTATTCAGGCCATCAGGGTCAGCAGTCTCAACAGCCGAGGGCTTGTTATACTTGTGGAGATACGAGGTATATTGCTAGATTTTGCCCTCGAGCACCGAGCAACTCTCAGCATCAGGGTTCCCGTGCCATGGTTCAGGAACTGAGTGTTCCACCGCCCGCTCAACCAGCTAGAGGTAGGGGTCGAGGTGTTAGAGGTGGAGGTCAGGCCGTTAGAGGTGGAGGTCAGGCAGCTAGAGGTGGAGGTCAGCCAGCAGGAGGCCGTCCTCGAGAGGTAGTTCAGAGTGGTGGGGCCCAGCCCCGATGTTATGCCATCCCAGCCAGGCCTGAGGCTGAGGCCTCCAATGCAGTTATCACAGGTATGGTTTCAGTATGCAATAGAGATGCTTCAGTTCTATTTGATCGGGGGTCTATATATTCCTATATGTCATCTTATTTTGCCCCATATCTGGTTGTGCCTCGTGATTCTTTGAGTGCACCTATATATGTGTCTACACCGGTAGGTGATTCTATTGTTGTAGATCGAGTTTATCGCTCGTGTGTGGTTATTATTGGGGGTCTTGAGACCTGTATAGATCTCTTACTTCTGGATATGGTTGATTTTGACGTCATATTGGGGATGGACTGGTTATCCCCTTATCATGCTGTATTGGACTGTCACGCCAAGACCGTGACCTTAAAGTTGCTGGGGTTGCCTCGTTTGGAGTGGAGAGGAACTCTTGGTCATCCTACCAGCAGGGTTATCTCATATATGAAGGCTCGGCGTATGGTTGATAAGGGATGTTTGGCTTATATGGCGTATGTTCGCGATTCTAGCGTCGAGGTTCCTTCTATGGATTCTGTGCCCGTTGTCCGTGAGATCCCAAAGGTATTTTCTTCAGACCTGTCGGGGATGCCACCTGACAGGGATATCGACGTTTGCATTGATTTGGCTCCGGGCACTCAGCCCATTTCTGTTCCGCCATATCGTATGGCCCCGCCAGAGTTGAAGGAGTTGAAGGAGCAGTTGTAGGACTTGCTTGATAAGGGCTTCATTAGACCTAGTGTCTCGCCCCGGGGTGCACCGGTATTGTTTGTTAAGAAGAAGGATGGATCGATGAGAATGTGTATTGATTATCGACAGTTGAATAAGGTCACCATCAAGAACAAGTATCCATTGCCGAGGATTGATGATTTGTTTGACCAGCTTCAGGGTGCCAAAGTGTTTTAGAAGATTGATTTGAGATCTGGCTACCATCAGTTAAGGATTAGGGCATCCGATGTCCCTAAGATAGCTTTTCACACTCGGTACGGGAATTATGAGTTTTAGTGATGTCGTTTGGGTTGACAAATACCCCAGCAGCATTCATGGATCGATGAACCGAGTGTTCAGGCCTTATTTGGATTCTTCGTGATTGTCTTCATTGATGATATTTTGATCTATTCTCGCAGTCGGGAGGAGCACGAGCAGCATCTTCGAGTCGTTCTTCAGACTCTGAGAGACAGTCAGTTATACGCCAAGTTTTCGAAGTGCGAGTTTTGGTTGAGTTCAGTTGCATTCTTGGGCCACGTTGTATCAGCAAAGGGTATTCAGGTGGATCCGAAGAAGATAGAGGCAGTCAAGAACTGGCCTCGACCCACATCAGCTACAGAGATCCAGAGTTTCTTGGGTTTAGCGGGTTATTACCGTCGGTTTGTGGAGGGATTTGTATCTATAGCAGCCCCGATGACCAGGTTGACCTAGAAGGGTGCCCAGTTCAGGTGGTCGGATGAGTGTGAGGCGAACTTCCAGAAGCTCAATACAGCTTTGACTACGACGCCGGTGTTGGTATTGCCTAGGGGTTCAGGGCCTTATATAGTGTATTGTGACACATCTCGTATTGGACTTGGTGCGGTGTTGATGCAGAATGGCAAGGTTATAGCATATGCTTGGCGGCAGTTGAAGATTCACGAGAAGAATTATCTAGTTCATGATTTAGAGCTAGCAGCCATTGTCCACGCGCTGATGATTTGGAGGCATTACTTATATGGCGTGTCATGTCAAGTGTTCACGGATCATAAGAGTTTGCAGTATTTGTTCAAGCAGAAGGAGCTTAATTTGAGGCGAAGGAGGTGGTTGGAGCTTTTGAAAGACTATGATATCACCATCTTGTATCATCCGAGGAAGGCGAATGTAGTGGCCGATGCTTTGAGTAGGAAGTCAGCCAGTATGGGCAGTCTTGCGTATATTCCGGTCGGTGAGAGACCCTTGCTTTGAATGTTCAGGCTTTAGCCAATCAGTTCGTGAGGTTGGATGTTTCTGAGCGCAGCCGTGTGCCAGCTTGCACCGTCGCTTGTTCTTCATTATTTGAGCGTATCCGAGATCGGCAGTATGATGATCCTCATTTGCTTGTCCTTAGGTACACGGTGCGGCACGGGGGTGCCAAGTAGGTTACAGTGGGAGATGATGGAGTTTTGAGGATAGAGGGTCCTATTTGTGTGCCTAATATGGATGGACTTCGTGAGTTGATTCTAGAGGAGGCCCATAGTTCCCGGTATTCTATTCATCCGGGCGCCGCTAAGATGTATCAGGACTTGCGGCAGCATTATTGGTGGAGGAGGATGAAGAAGGATATTGTTTCGTATGTAGCTTGGTGTTTGAATTGTCAGCAAGTAAAGTACGAGCATCAGAGACCTGGTGGTTTGTTCTAGAAGATTGAGATTCTTGAGTGGAAGTGGGAGCGTATCACTATGGACTTCATTGTTGGACTCCCACGGACTCAGAGGAAGTTCGACGCGATATGGGTTATTGTTGATAGGCTGACCAAGTCAACGCATTTCATTCATGTAGCAGTCTCCTATTCTTCAGAGAGGTTAGCTAAGATCTATATCCGGGAGATTGTACGTCTTCATGGTATGCCCGTGTCTATTATTTCTAACTGAGGTACGCAGTTTACCTCGCATTTTTGGAGGACAGTTCAGCGTGAGTTGGGTACTCGGGTCGAGTTGAGCACAACATTTCATCCTCAGACGGACAGACAGTCCGAGCGTACTATTCAGATTTTGGAGGATATGCTCCGAGCATGTGTTATTGACTTTGGAGGTTCGTGGGATCAGTTCTTGCCATTAGCGGAGTTTGCCTACAACAACAGCTACCAGTCGAGCATCCAAATGGCCCCCTATGAGGCATTATATGGTAGACGGTGTCGATCGACAGTTGGGTGGTTTGAGCCGGGAGAGGCTCGGTTGTTGGCTACGGATTTGGTACAGGATGCCTTGGACAAGGTTAAGATCATTCAGGATATGCTTCGTACAGCTCAGTCCAGGCAAAAGAGTTACGCCGACCTCAAGGTTCGTGATGTGGCATTCATGGTCGGAGAGCGAGTGTTGCTCTGGGTATCACCCATGAAGGGCGTGATGAGATTTGGGAAGAAGGGCAAGCTAAGCCCTAGATTCATCGGTCCTTTTGAGATTCTCGATCGAGTGGGAGAGGTGGCTTATTGACTTGCGTTGCCACCGAGTTTATCAGCAGTGCATCCAGTGTTTCATGTGTCCATGCTTCGGAAGTATCAAGGCGATCCATCCCATGTGTTGGACTTCAGCACTGTCCAGTTGGACAAGGACTTGACCTATGAGGAGGAGCCGGTGGCCATTCTAGACTGGCAGGTTCGTCAGTTGAGATCGAAGAATTTCCCTTCAGTTCGTGTGCAGTGGGGAGGTCGGCATGTTGAGGCAGCGACCTGGGAGTCCGAATCCGATATGCGGAGCCGTTACCCTCATCTTTTCACCGACTCAGGTACTTTTCTATGTCCGTTCGAGGACGAACTATTATTTTAGAGGTGGAGAATGTGATGACCCTAAAGGTCATCTCTTGTTTTAGAGGTCAAAACTGCATTCCGAGGCATGAAAACCTCCTTTTGCCTCACCTCGATTTGCGTGCCCAATCTGGGTGCGTTTCCGAAAAGCTTTTATGTGAAATTTTAGAAAAATAATTAAATTAGACTTTAAAATTGATTAAAGTTGACTTTGGTCAACATTTTTGGTAAACGGACCCGGACCCGTGATCCGACGGTCTCGTAGGGTCCGTAGTAAAATATGGGATTTGCGCGTATGGAATCGAATTCCGAAGTCCCAAGCCCGAGAAAAGAATTTTTTAAAGAAAATTGTTTGCTGGAAAATATAAAGGCTTTTTGAAATAAAATGATGCATGTTCTTGATGGTATCGGGCCCGTATCTTGGTTCCGGAGTCGGTGCAAGTTTAAAATAATAAATAAGTCGAATCTGTGAAATTTGGTAAAGATCGAAATTGGTTTGATATAAAACGGATGTATAGTTGAAGAAATGAAAATTTTGATGTTCTTGGGTAATTTTATGAATTTGAGGTTTAATTCATAGTTGTTGAGGTTAATTTGATGATCTGATCGCACGAGTAAGTTTGTATGATGTTTTAGACTTGCGTGCATGATTGGTTTGGAGCCCCGAGGGCTCGGGTGAGTTTTGGATAGGCCACGGAGTGAATTTGGACTTAGGAGAATTGCTGGTGTTTTGCAGATGTGTAGCAGGGTCCTTAAGGGTTCGCAATTGCGATATTGCGAACCCTGGTCGCAATTGCAACATCAGAGACCTGTTAAGTGAAATTTCAGACGGGATTTCAACCATTTTTACAACTCTTCAAACCCTAAAACATCTTTGGGCGATTTTCAAAGGCACAAACTCTTCCAAATCATTAGTAAGTAATTTCTAACTTATTTTCTTCAATCTATAACATCTTTTCACATGATTTCAATTCAAAATCAAGGGTTTTTCACGGGGAATTGGGTGTTTTTGGGTAGAAGTTAGGATTTTCAAATTTCGGGGATTTGAAACTCGATTTGAGGTCCGATTTCAAAATAAATTATATATTTGAGTTTGTAGGTGAATGGGTGATCGGGTTTTGGTTCGAACTTCGGGTTTTAACCAAGCATGCCTGAGGTGGATTTTTGACTTTTTGGGGAAAACAATGGTAAACCTACTTTCATGCATTAGAATTGGTTTATTTAGCAATTATTGATATCGTTAA
>NW_017670308.1:977295-983632 GCF_001879085.1 Nicotiana attenuata
AATTCCTTTCACAAGCTCTTTACAACATATAGAAGTCATCAATTAAGCATGGAAGGTATAACAAAATCCAAACTATTCGCAAAATAAGGACTCACGGTCATGCTAGACACCAATGTATAGATACTCGTCACCATGCCTATACATCGTACTCGACAATCAACAAGTAGCAAATAAGACTCAACTCCTATTCCCTCAAGCTAGGGTTAGACCAAACACTTACCTCGATGCCTTGAACTCAACTCAAGCCTCAACTATGGCTTTACCCCGTGATTCCACCTCCAATCCGCTCGAATCTAGTCGCAAGTCACTTAATTACTTTAATAAATACTAAATGAATCAATTTGAATGCATAAAAATGAATTTTCCAAAGTTTTTCCCAAAAATTCCAAAATCGCCCCCGGGCCCACGTGGTCAAAACCCGAGGTTCGAATCAAAACCCGGTTACCCATTCCCCCACGAACTCAAATATATAATTTGTTTTGAAATCGGACCTCAAATTGAGGTCCAAATCCCCAATTTTTAGAAAACCTAGGTTCTACCCAAAACTCCCAATTTCACCCATGAAAATCTTTGATTTTTAAGTGGAAAACATTTTAAATTATGCTAATGGTTGAAGGAATTGAGTAGAAATTAACTTACAATTGATTTGGAGAAGAAAGATTTCTTGAAAAATCGCCTATGGGTGTTTGAGTTTGAGAAAATGTGAAAAATGAAGCTCAAAATCGGCTAAGTATAAAATATGCTGGGCTGCGGATATGGGAAATGCGAAACTGGGTTCGGAATTGCGAACCCTGCAGGCATGGGAAATGCGACATTTCTGTTCGCATTTGCGAACTCAGGCCTATCAGGGGACCTTCGCATTTGCGAATAAGGTCTCGCATTTGCGAGCCCTTGACCTTCGCATTTGCGAGGAGTGGCTTCGCATTTGCGAACATTGGCAGGCCTGGGCTGGTTTCACATTTGCGAACCAGCCTTCGCGTTTGCATGAGCTGGACCTTCCAACAAAATGCAATCCGACACCTATCCAAAACTCACCCGAGCCCTCGGGGCTCCAAACAAAATATGCACACAACCTCAATAACATCCTACGGACATATCCGTGCGGTCAAATCGCCAAAATAACATCATAAACAATGAATCGAACCTCAAAATCACAAATTTTTCTTCAAACTTCATAAACTTTCAAATTTAGAGTTTTAAGTCAGAAACACGTCAAACGACGTCCGATTTCAACCAAACTTTACAGAAAGCGCATAAACCATATATAAGACTGGTACCGGGCGCCGGAACCAAAATACGGGCCCGATACCACAGTCTTTTAATCAAATTTCATTTCCAATTTCCTTAATTATTTCCAGAAAACAATTTCACACAAAAATTCATTTCTCGGGCTTGGGACCTGGAAATTCGATTCCGGGCATACGCCCAAGTCCCATATTTCCCTACGGACCCTCCGGGACCGTCCAATCACGGGTCCGGGTCCATTTACCCAAAATGTTGACCGAAGTAAAATTTATTCAATTTAATATCAAAATTTAGCATTTTTCTCATAGAATTCATATTTAAGCTTTCCGGCTACGCGCCCGGACTACGCACGCAAATCGAGGCAACCCTAAATGAGATTTTCAAGGCCTCATCAGTACCAAAATTGGCCCATGCGAGAATTATCTAACCAAAATCAGTACCACATCATTAATACACGCTAAAGGAACAAAGCCCATGCGAGAATTATCAAATTAAATAAAAAATCCCAAAATTGGCCAAACTCGACGCCCGTGCCCACGTCTCGGAATCCGACAAAAATTACAAAACCGAAATCCTTATCCTCTCACGAGTCCATACATACCAAATTTACCAAAATCTAACTTCGTTTGACCCCGAGGATCGCCCAATTTTAACTCTCAAGTTCCAAGCCCTAATTCCCCAATTTTCACCCTTAAATCCCACAAATTTCATGCTTAATCTACTGAAAATCACCATAGAATCGAGTTTTAGGTTCAAAAATATTACCTCAACGTGTTTCCCCTTGAATGCCTCTTCAAAAACCCTCAAAAGCTTCAATCCCGACTTCAAAAATGGTGGAATGGGCAAAATTTCGCGAAGGAAACAATTTATACTTTCTGCCTCAGGGATTTCGCACCTGCGGACCCGCACCTGCGATCCCAGGTGAGCACCTGTGAAATCACTTAAAGGGACGAAGATCGCATCTATGCCCAGTCACCACACCTTCGATGCCGTAGATGCGTCCAAATAACCGCACCTGCGGTTCTTCTCCTGGTGGCCAAACCCCGCACTTGCGACCTCCTTGTCGCACCTGCGGTCCCCAATTCGCAGGTGCAGAAATAACAGAAGCAGCAAAATCTGCAGCAACAATTTCAAGCCAAACTCTCCGTCAACCACCCAAATCCATCCCGAGACCCTCGGGACCTCAACCAAACATGTCAACAAGTCACATATCACCATTCAAACTTATTCCAACCTTCGGAACACTCAAAACAACATCAAAACACCAAATAACCCTCGGATTCAAGCCTAAGGATTTCCAAGCTTCTGAATTCCGCAAACGATGCCAAAACCTATCAAACCTCGTCTGAATGACATAAAATTTTGCACACACGTCACAAATGAAACAACCGACCTACTCCAATTTTCGGAATTCTATTCCGACCCCGATATCAAGATTTTGACTGCCGATCGGAAAATGGCAAGTTTCCAATTTCGCCAATTCAAGCCTAAATCTACCACGGACCTCCGAAATTCCGAACACGTTTCTAAGTCCAAAATCACATACCGAAGCTATCCGAACCACCCGAATTTACATCCAAGGTCTTCTACACATAAGTCAACATCCGGTTGACTTTTCTAACCTAAGCTTCCAAATAAGAGACTAAGTGTCTTATTCCACTCAGAGACCACTCCGAACACAACACAACCAACACAATATGATTAAATACAACTGAACAACACACAAGAAAGTAGAAATGGGGGAAACGGGGTTGTACCTCATGAAACGACCGGTCGGGTCGTTACAAATGTTCTCTCAAACTGTATGAACACAAAAGCATTTATGTACCAATTATCTTTTAGTGTAATTCGACATATTATATTAGGTTATTTATAATTTATTTTAGATATTTACCAATAAGTGCTACTTAATAGAATGAACTACAATTATCGTTTAAATTGATTATAAGGAGTACATATTTTTGACACCGTTTATGCTAAAAAGTTAAGCTGCTACGTTATGTACATTTATTTATCTTGTTTGTGATGATAGCCAAATCAAAATTTGTGGACCTCAACATCCGATTGTCCACCACTTTATTTTTTGTGCTCTTCTTCTTCTTCTTGTTGTTTTTTTTTTGAAATTCGCTTATTTTTATCTTAAATGCTTAATTTATTGTTTAGAAAGTAAATCTTATTGTTAGTGTAAATATTTTATAAAATAAATTTAAGGGCCTTTCAATATGGTTTCGCCTTAGGCCACGAGATCCATTGAGCCGCCCCTGATCACTTTTGGGAGAATTCTTAGTCTCCTAAACTTAAGTAACCCCCACTTTGAGGCTCTACACATATAAAAGTTAAACCCATTAGTTATCCATTGATTATGTATTTTCTAAGTGGATAATATGGTTCTAATCCATATTTGACCCGTTTTAAAAAAAAATTATTATCCAACCCATTTTTTAATGGGTAATATGAGTGGATATAACTATTTTCTTTTAACCATTTTGCTACTACCAATCACTCATACAAAAGTCATAATTACCGAAAAACTCGACTTTTCCAGTACAATATTTTTT
This sequence comes from Nicotiana attenuata, assembly GCF_001879085.1. Lineage (NCBI taxonomy): Eukaryota > Viridiplantae > Streptophyta > Magnoliopsida > Solanales > Solanaceae > Nicotiana > Nicotiana attenuata. The sequence continues at coordinate 981,099 of NW_017670308.1, forward strand.
TACTCCATATTTTCTATTTTTTATTTTCAGTCTAATATATATTGACACAATTAAAGAGGAACGGCCCCAACCGATCGACCCGACCGAAAACCCATATGCAAAAAAATCGTTATACGAGTTGGATGAAAAAAGTCATAATTATATAAATCTTTTTTGAAATTTACCCCAGTTACTGTCTGTTACCCCCTTTTTGTATGCATGGAGCTTCAACTTTTTTAGAGTTCATAACTTAAAATCTAAAGTTCTAATTAGCAGATATCTAGATTTAATAGGTTAGTCCAAATTACGACTACCCTAAAAGATGTCTATATCCATTTATGGATATCGACTCACTATCTCATTTATGGAAATCGGCTCACTATCCATTTAATTATTGAAATCGACCCTGTAGCTCATATATTAACATCAACTAACTATATATAAATTTCATTTCCTCATTTAGAAAGCACACTGCAATTTTTTTTTTTGTCTTGAAACACAATATTGCAATCACTTCTATCTTAAGATGAGTGCATCAAATCTTGTATCATCAGTTTGCAAAAAGATAATCAAACCATATTTTCCTACTCCAACTTCACTTCGTTGTCACAAGCTCTCTTACCTTGATCAAATGCTCGGTGGCATTTACGTGCCTTTCGCCTTTTTCTACCCTAAACTGAGCAATACATGGTCAGATAAACCAAGTAACATTATATCTGAACATCTTGAAAATTCCCTTTCAAAAGTTTTATCCCATTATTATTCATTTGCAGAAAAGTTGAATGAAAATGTGTCTGTTGATTGTAATGATGGCGGAGTTGAGTTTTTCACTACCAAAATCAATTGTCCAATGGCTAAAATTCTCAATGATCCTTTTGTTGATAAAGAAGATTTAGTCTATCCGAAAGGAATTCCCTATGCGTATTCATACGAAGGTAGTCTTGCAATGATTCAACTTAGTCATTTCAATTGTGGAGGAATAGCTATCAGTGCATGTTTGACACACAAAGTTGGAGACGGATATACAATGGCAAACTTTATTCACGATTGGGCTACTATAGCACGTAATCCAAGTTCCAAAATACAAAGTCCTCAGTTTAATGCTGCGACTATTTTTCCACCTACAAAAGACATGATAAATCTACCTGAAGTTGTGCCAAAAGGAGAAGAATGTTGCTTCAAAAGTTTTGCTTTCTCATCATCTAAATTAGCTGCACTGAAAGCTAGGGTTATAAACAATTCAAACATACAAAATCCAACAACCAGTGAGATTGTGTCAGCATTCATTTACCAACGTGCAATGGCTACAAAAAAGAAGACTTCAGGTTCGATTTGTCCATCCGTACTTGTCCAGGCTATGAACTTACGACCTCCATTGCCAAAAAATTTAATGGGAAATATTTTTTCTTTCTTTTCTATGTTAACAACCGAAGAGAAAGAGATGGATCTACCAAAAGTGGTTGGTAAACTACGGGCAGCGAAAGAAGAACTTCGACAAAAATATAAAAATGCTAAAGCAGATGAAGTTTTACCTATAACGATTGAATTATATGAAGAAGCATATGATAATTTTTTCAATAATTCCTGTTATGATATCTATAGGTTTAGTAGCATCAATAAGTTCTCTTTTTACAATGTAGACTTTGGATGGGGAAAGCCTGAAAAAGTAAGTATGTCAAGTAATTGTCCAGTTAAAAACATGATTGTGGTGATGGATAATAAAAGTAGGGATGGAGTGGAAGTATTAAGCTACATGAAGGAACAGGACATGTCCGCACTTGAGAAGGATGAAGAGCTCCTAGAGTTTGCTTCTCCAAGCAGCTAAGATATGTGCACTTTTGATCCCTTTACTTATGAATCTTCACAAATTTAATAAATTATTAAGTGTTGTACTATCTAGTTACTTATGTGTTATGTTTGTTAAATTTGTATTCTTCTAGAAATAGTTTAAATATCATATATCTTATATACACATTTTACTTAAATAGAAGGCTAAATGTGCTTACCCAACTATTACACCGGTCAAAATCAGAATTTAACGGAAGGATCAAAAGTTCGTTATTGTTAAATATATGAATAAATAACTGTTTCATGTGATTCAAACATTATCTAATGAAATAAGTTGAGTTTTGTAGAAAAGTTTGGTTAGCATCTTAAGAGGTACTAAGAGCTTGTTTGCCAAGCTTCTAAGAGGTCCTCAAAAAAGTTTTTTTCAAAAAATTTAAGTTGTTTGGTCAAGACGGAGAAGTACTTTTGGCCAGCAGCAGAAGCAGTTTTTCTGCTTTGGGAAGAAGCAGAAAATTCTAGCTTCTTCTAAAAAGCAAAAGCAAAAGCAGAAAATTAATTTGTTCAAGACAAAATTATCATCACCCTAAATTTATATTTTTCAAATTATCCCTCACTAATTTAAGCCTTTTCATTTTTTTTTGTTTCTAATTTCTACCATTCTTTTAAAATAGAGATGTCATATATGTATATATATATATATATATATATATATATATATATATATATATATATATATATATATATATATATATATATATATATATATA
>NW_017670308.1:984007-988095 GCF_001879085.1 Nicotiana attenuata
TATGAAATGGTTGAACCCTTTGGAGCATTGGCTCAAGTGGTAAAGTGAGATATGAAATAAAAGTGAAAGGAAGAGAAAGAGTATTTAAATTGTTCCCATGCTGGGATATTGTTGTTTATTGATTATTTTCCCTTGCCGGGACGTTGAGATTGTTGATGTTGTACCCTTGCCGGGATTTAATTGTTTATTTGTGTTCCCTTGCCGGGATTTCTTTTATTATTTTGTTTATTCCCTTGCCCCTTGTTTGTGATTGTTGTTTGGGTGAGGAATAGTGTTAAAGTACGAAGGGTGATGCCGTGCATTGTTTGTTTATTGTGAGGAAAGAGTGTAAAGCACGAGGGGTGATGCCGTGCATTGTTTGCTTATTGTGAGGAAGGAGAGTAAAGCACGAAGGGTGATGTCGTGCCGCACGATGTACCATTCCGTGCCGGTTCTATTGATTATATGTGAGGAAAGAGAGTAAAAGCACGAAGGGTGATGCCGTGCACACTTTATTATATCATTGCTTGGTGAGGATGAGAGTAAAAGCACGAAGGGTGATGCCGTGCACTTGTTGCTCTCTGTTTCCTTATTAATGTCTGAGTTGTGTTATTTCCTTCGTTACTGGACGACTTTTACTTGAAATTGTTATTTCCGCATAGCATGCTCCCCCTCCCATATTGATTACTTGTCCCTGTATTTGGATTCCGCGGTATATGTATATGTAACTTCACAGGTTTATGTGGTAGTGCGGTCTAGCCTCGTCACTACTTCGCCGGGGTTAGGCTAGGCACTTACCAACACATGGGGTCGGTTGTGCTGATGCTAGACTGTGTGCTCTTTTGCACAGATCCAGGTGTCGAAGCGGCTTACGGTGCGCAGCAGTAGTCAGGGAGCCGACCTTCAGTCCACGAGACTCCGAGGTAGCCTTGCTGGCGTCCGCAGGCCCGACGTCTCTTCTTTCAATTTTCGTGTTCTGTTGACATTTGTATCCGAAACAGACTATGTCCTTTATTTCAAACTCTTATTTGTAGTAATCCTAGACAGTCCGTGTATTGTTGTGACACCGGGTGCTGGGTAGGGACTTGTATTGACTTTCTAGACGCTGTTTCTATATTTAGTTCAGACTTCCGCTAAATTTTACTTTTTCGTTGTCTCTTTAACTGCTTATTCATTGATAATTTAATTGTTTAATCATGTATGAAACAAGATAGGTTAATGTTTGCAAAGGTTCTTGGCTTGCCTAGCTACCACGAGTAGGCGCCATCACGACCCCCAAGGGTGGGAAATCCGGATCGTGACATATTCTAAGCCGTAAATTTTCTTTTTCTAAATAAAGGAAATGTTTTGTTTAGTTTTTTTCATGCTTATAGCATACAAGTAATATTTAGTATATAAAATTTAGTACGTTAGGCCTCGTCACATAGAAGTTCAAACAAGGAATATTTAGTATATAAAATTTTAGTTGATTTGGAACTCCTAAATATTAGGGAATAATGCACAAAATTAAGTTGATTTAGAATTCTTAAATTTTAGCAAAATAATTAAATTACTATTTTGTTTAATGTGAAATTTAACCTTAAAAGGTAAAAAAGACGAGCAACATTATGCTAAGGGCCTTCGTGCTTTTAATATAGTATAGATATAGATATAGATAGATAACATAAAATTTAAGAAGTCTTATTTAGCATATATCTAGAATTAATAGGTTAGTCTAAATTACAACTACCGTAAAAGATGTCTATATCGCATTTACGAATATCGACTACTAACATCGACTTACCAGTACTAGGCTATATATAAAGTTCATTTCCTCATCGGGAAAGCACATTGCAATATTTTTTTTGTCTTGAAACACAATATTCCAATCACTTCTATCTTAAGATGAGTGCATCAAGAAAGTAGAAATGGGGGAAACAGGGTTGTACCTCATGAAACGACCGGTCGGGTCGTTACAAATATTCTCTCAAACTGTATGAACACAAAAGTATTTATGTACCAATTATCTTTTAGTGTAATTCGACATATTATATTAGGTTATTTATAATTTATTTTAGATATTTACTAATAAGTGCTACTTAATAGAATGAACTACAATTATCGTTCAAATTGATTATAAGGAGTACATATTTTTGACACCGTTTATGCTAAAAAGTTAAGCTGCTACGTTATGTACATTTATTTATCTTGTTTGTGATGATAGCCAAATCAAAATTTGTGGACCTCAACATCCGATTGTCCACCACTTTATTTTTTGTGCTCTTCTTCTTCTTTTGTTGTTTTTTTTTTTGAAATTCGCTTATTTTTATCTTAAATGCTTAATATATTGTTTAGAAAGTAAATCTTATTGTTAGTGTAAATATTTTATAAAATAAATTTAAGGGCCTTTCAATATGGTTTCGCCTTAGGCCACGAGATCCATTGAGCTGCCCCTGATCACTTTTGGGAGAATTCTTAGTCTCCTAAACTTAAGTAACCCCCACTTTGAGGCTCTACACATATAAAAGTTAAACCCATTAGTTATCCATTGATTATGTATTTTCTAAGTGGATAATATGGTTCTAATCCATATTTGACCCGTTTTAAAAAAAAATTATTATCCAACCCATTTTTTAATGGGTAATATGAGTGGATATAACTATTTTCTTTTAACCATTTTGCTACTACCAATCACTCATACAAAAGTCATAATTACCGAAAAACTCGACTTTCCAGTACAATATTTTTTTACTCCATATTTTCTATTTTTTATTTTCAGTCTAATATATATTGACACAATTAAAGAACGGCCCCAACCGATCGACCCGACCGAAAACCCATATGCAAAAAAATCGTTATACGACTTGGATGAAAAAAGTCATAATTATATAAATTTTTTTTGAAATTTACCCCAGTTACTGTCTGTTACCCCTTTTTGTATGCATGGAGTTTCAACTTTTTTAGAGTTCATAACTTAAAATCTAAAGTTCTAATTAGCAGATATCTAGATTTAATAGGTTAGTCCAAATTACGACTACCCTAAAAGATGTCTATATCCATTTATGGATATCGACTCACTATCTCATTTATGGAAATCGGCTCACTATCCATTTAATTATTGAAATCGACCCTGTAGCTCATATATTAACATCAACTAACTATATATAAATTTCATTTCCTCATTTAGAAAGCACACTGCAATTTTTTTTTTTGTCTTGAAACACAATATTCCAATCACTTCTATCTTAAGATGAGTGCATCAAATCTTGTATCATCAGTTTGCAAAAAGATAATCAAACCATATTTTCCTACTCCAACTTCACTTCGTTGTCACAAGCTCTCTTACCTTGATCAAATGCTCGGTGGCATTTACGTGCCTTTCGCCTTTTTCTACCCTAAACTGAGCAATACATGGTCAGATAAACCAAGTAACATTATATCTGAACATCTTGAAAATTCCCTTTCAAAAGTTTTATCCCATTATTATCCATTTGCAGGAAAGTTGAATGAAAATGTGTCTGTTGATTGTAATGATGGCGGAGTTGAGTTTTTCACTACCAAAATCAATTGTCCAATGGCTAAAATTCTCAATGATCCTTTTGTTGATAAAGAAGATTTAGTCTATCCGAAAGGAATTCCCTATGCGTATTCATACGAAGGTAGTCTTGCAATGATTCAACTTAGTCATTTCAATTGTGGAGGAATAGCTATCAGTGCATGTTTGACACACAAAGTTGGAGACGGATATACAATGGCAAACTTTATTCACGATTGGGCTACTATAGCACGTAATCCAAGTTCCAAAATACAAAGTCCTCAGTTTAATGCTGCGACTATTTCTCCACCTACAAAAGACATGATAAATCTACCTGAAGTTGTGCCAAAAGGAGAAGAATGTTGCTTCAAAAGTTTTGCTTTCTCATCATCTAAATTAGCTGCACTGAAAGCTAGGGTTATAAACAATTCAAACATACAAAATCCAACAACCAGTGAGATTGTGTCAGCATTCATTTACCAACGTGCAATGGCTACAAAAAGAAGACTTCGAGTTCGATTTGTCCATCCGTACTTGTCCAGGCTATGAACTTCGACCTCCATTGCCAAAAATTTAATGGGAAATATTTTTCTTC